>NC_046154.1:222645482-222947394 GCF_011064425.1 Rattus rattus | reverse complement strand
AGACTTTTTTCTCTGACAGAAACATTGAATCGAAACTCTATAAACATAGTTTGGACAGTAATTTTAGCTTGATTTTGTTACTATGTACTGAACAATGCCAGTGTTTATCTCAAAATATTAAAAAGTAACCTAGGATATATTATTTTCTAAATCATAGACCCAACAAATACTTTAAAGACTAAAATGTTGATGTTGTGGGCTATTCTGCATTGAAGAGTACAGTTTCATTTTTAAATCGTTAAATTTAATGATAGTTTGGTAAAACCCTTGATGTAAAATGATAATGGTGCATGTTGTGAAGTTTTGATATCTTTACCAGTGTAGTTAAGTTAGGTTAATTATATATTCTAAGTCATTTATGTTAATATTTATAGTGTGGTATCCTACAACAATATTTTATCCAGGTTTGATATAAAATAGTGTAACCTACCACTCAGTAGGTAGACTTTCTTTCTCTTATCTAACTATAACTTAATCCTCATTTACCAATAACTGGTCAGTCAGTACTTCCCTGTAAGCTCCTCAGCCCTTGATAAATACTGTTACTGTTACACCTCAAGATCTATGGTATCTACTTATAAGTGACATTATGCATACTTGTCTTTTTGTGCCTGGCTTATTTCACAATGTAAAAATTCCATATTCTCCTCCAAGAATAATATATATATATATATATATATATATATATATATCTTTGAGAGTTTCATACAACTGTTTTGATCATATTCAGATCTCTCTCAAATCCTTCCCACCCATCATCCCCTATCATTTGTCACCCAGCCTTTTGTTTTAATTTAAAATCCTTCAAGATTACTAAATGATACCCCAACATGTTTGTGGATGTGTGTTCCTTTATTGGAGACCACACAACATGCGAGGTGTTGCACTCTTCGAGAAAACTCTCTCTCTTCCTCAGTAACTAATTATTTCCGGGAGCCCCATGGCTGGGCAGAGAGTGTGGGTTCATCTTCTCACTCCATGCTGGGATTTGCTCTTGTGTGAGCTTGAAGAGACCTTGTACATGTTGTCATGACCGTTATGACGTCATAGGCTCAGCTGCCCTGCTGCATTCAAAAAATAATGTTTCCCTGTAGTTACCATCTCCGCAGGCTGACCATTCTCCCTGCCTTCTCTTGTGCAATGATTTCTGAAGCTTGTGAGTAGGGATTCAATATACATGTCCCTTTTGTTCTGAGCCATAACAGTTTTTCATCTTCTACGTGCCAGTCAGTGTTGACGCACTGTACTCATCACTATCTAATACAGATAGAATCGTCTCAGGTCATGGAAGAGAAATGCATTGACCTATGAGTATGATGGTGTGCTCTGGTCAGTTTAATACCATGTCTAGTTAACAGCATAGTCATCGTTTCTTTCCTACGGCCCATCACCTTTCTAGTCACAGGTCGTCAGCATGATACCAGTCCTGGATATGAGTTTCATCCTGTAGAATGGGACTTTCCCTCCCCTTTTCTAAATAATAACCATCTGTACCATAAAATAATAAGGATCAAGTAAGTAGTCAGCTGAGAAGCTCAAACAGGAGGATGACTGACACTGCATACCCAGCCCTCATTCCAGAGAGAGACCAGAGACTGTGTTCCAAAGGTAAATAAATAACCGAGAAAGAAACAGAAAGTGATGTAGAAACTGAAGCCACAAGGCTGTCTCAACTGTGCAAAATACTCTGTACATTCTTCCCAATTAAATGCATTATGAGAGGATTCCCTCCACAAGGCCAAGTGAAACAAACAAACAAAGCAGCAGTGGGAGCTAGAGCTGCAGTGGGAGCTAGAGCTGCAGTGGAAGGAAAAAGGCTCTATTAACAACCAGAGCAGAATCCCATAAAAAGAGTCACGGCAGAGGGCTCACTCCATTCTGGATTCTACTCATGTGTTCTCTGCTCTAGGATTTTCCTATCACTTCTACTATGTCAGACGAAACCTCCCGCCTGTGTCTTCCATGAGCTTTCTGTTTGAAGCTAGAACTTTTCACGGATGCATTTCAAGATAGTGTTTGTTGTTGCTGTTTTGTTTTGTTTTTGTTTGTTTGTTTGTTTTGTGGTTACTCCTGCAGCATTTCTGTATCTGACTTTCTGTTCTGGAGAACTATTTAGAGGAAAATATATAAAAATATGTGACAGTCAAAGAATTAAGATCCATACTATCGAAGTGACTTTTATAAACCAATGAAAGAAAAGTAAATAGTAATATTTATTTTCTGAGAGCACATAGTTGTGATAGTGAAATTAAGAAGGTGAATATTCAGTAAATAAAAAAACTGTAAATATTCTCAAATAACATTATTTTCTGGATATTGTCTTTCATATATATTTAATTTTATTTAATTTTCATTTTACAGTCCAGATTTTCTCCCCCTCTCAGTCCACACTCTGACTGTTCCTCATCCCACATCTCCTCCTCCCGTCTTCACGAGGATGTCCCTCCCTCACTTTCTTATAAACCTATTGTGCTTTTAAAAAGACTACCTTATTGACTTACTATGTAATCCTTGAATTTGCATTCACCTTCTAATCAAAGAATAATTTCATCATCTTATTTCACAAAAGAATTTATTCTGTGATAAAAATTATAGATATATTTAGATTTCATACAATAGCATAAACATTATAATATGAATGTAGCAAATAACACAAAAGAATGGAAAATTGCAAGAGAATTTTCTTTGTCTGCCCTTGAGTAAAAAGAACACTGTTAATGGGTGTTCATCAGAGCAAAGGATCAAGTAGGTGGGGAATATCCATCAGTCCCAATTCTCCTCCAAGGAAGGTACAAATTAGAGTCTCTTCTTGCCGCATGGCATCCAAATTTAGAGGCTCAGCGACTTCCTTCCCTGCCTGAGACTGATTCACGGGTGACGTTGAGCCTCTGACTGCAAAGCACTTGGTGCTTGTGAGGACTATTGAAGAAAGCGAATGTTGTGTCCCAAGACTGAGGGAAACTAAATTAAGATTTTGTATTTCAGGTTTATTTCTAGACAAATATGCCCTGGCTTGCAGAAACCTTACTGAACTTATGCTGAAATTGATGGGAAGTTATGACAGAAGCATGGTAGTCTATGGGTTTGTAGTGACTTAAGACGTTGTCAGTGCTCCTGCAGGCTTACTTTCCAGGTCAGGTGCCTCTATTTTGATTTTTATCGACAGAAGAAATTTTTTGGGGGAATAAAAGTATAGTTTGTTCTTTGTCTTCTATACTTCAGTGTCAAATATGATGTGGCATAGAGAATTCATTCAGGTCGTTCAAAAACAAAAACAAAATATATCAAATACAAGTTTGGGAAGAGCTGAGAAATTCATGAATATATTGAACCTTTACTCATTTTGTCCTGCAGAGTGTTTTTCTACTAAATAGATCTTGATAGATATCTCACTGTATTTATTAAAAAGTTCATCATTGTATAGTTCTTGATAGTACGTGACAAACCAAAAGGAAAAAAAAAAACAAACTACCGCATGCATTTTTAAATTCTGAAAGGTAAAGACATTTGGTATAGAGTATCTGTTTCCTATGCTAGTAATGTGATAAACATGAGAATATTGACTCTTCTTCGCTCTGATTGTATATTCATATAGTATCGCCTTGCTGTATAAAAGCATAGACAGGATTTTCTATAAATGTTATTGAAATACATTTGAGTCCCTAACATATGTTGCTTTATTGTGAGTACCCGAGTTACTTAATTATTTTGCATATAAGCTTCTAAACCTTTCCAATTCCTTAGCAAAATGAAGGATCTGGTGAAATTCCCTCTGGAGGAAACATGGGTAGCATGGCAGGTCAGCTGATTTCAGGAATCAGGGGATGCAGGAATAAGTTCTCCTAAATGGTATCCTCATATGCTTTTAAATTCACATGTCAATACACGTTTGATGTTTCTTGGGTTCAATTAATTAGAAGTTTAACAATTGCGTGGGTTATGTTTTTTGTTTGTTTGATGGTCATATATTTATATGTTATCAAATCTATTGCTACAGATGATGTAGTGTTTTGAGGTAGCCTGTTAGATATTACCAGGCTTAAAAGATCTTTGTGATGGACCTCATCCTTCACAAGCCACAATTTATAACTTCAAGCTCTAGAAGTATAGCATCCTAATAAATCACCAGAGGAAGAGGACCTGAATCATATCTCTTAGCTGGAAGCGTGAAACCTGAACTTCTCAGTAGGGCCATAATTGAACACTATCTCACTTAGCTCCAGGAATCCTAAATCTTATTATATTACAGTACAACAGAGACTTTCTCGATAAGGAACAGTGACACATTGCTACTCACTCCTGTAACAGCCATCAAATGAGACCATCGAACACATGAAAGGCTCAAGTCCCTCAGGAAAGCCATTGTTACAAGGACATTAGAAATCTCATAAGGTCTGCCTAAACTGGCATCATTGGTGATCTCTTGATCTCATTATTTGAGAGAAGACTTTCGTCTGCTCTGCTTGGATTTAAGGCCTGCCCAGTAAGACAGAATTTACAGCAAGACTGGTAACTGGGCTTATAGCCTGTGACTGGGTAGGTCATGGTCCCATGCAGTGAACCTATTCCTTTTTTTTTCCTAAATAAACCTAATATTTAACGAATACTTATGCTACCTGTAGATTAATGATTAATGTAGTTTTCAGCACTTACCATGGGAGCTTCCTTTTTGCAATAGATGATGATAAACAAATTTACATTTGGTCGTTATGCAAAAATTAAGAGCCTGAGAATGTTTCAGCCATAATAGGATACATGGCAGTCTTTCTTCCGAGTTCAGCGGACATTGAATTAAGGAGAAGCAAAAATTATAAGCTGATGGCCGCAGAACAGTGTTTCCGGGCTGGGAATTGGTCCATGACTACTTACAGTGTCCTTGTCCATGTGCAAATGTCTGAACAGGATCAAGCCAGGCAAAATTCAATTAGGGATCGGGGATGGGCCCATGAAGTATTACTTATCACTGAGGTACTATTGACTGGCTATGGCTCCGAGTGGAAGGAGGTTACATGGCGCCCCTTTCATTGTCTATGGGCTTATATTCATGCAAGTTCTGACAGCTTTAAGTGAACAAGTGGCTTTTAAGAGGACCATACACACGTGAAGGCTGAAATGATGGGAAATGCACAGAAGAGTTGGGAGGGAGGAAGTTAGGGAAGTTAGAATTTGTGAAATTCTCCAAAAAGCACACTCTGGTGTGAACTTAAATAGGTTTATATAGGAGTAAAATGGGGCTGGAGAGATGGCTCAGCAGTTAAGAGCATGGACTACTCTTCCAGAGGTCCTGAGTTCAATTCCCAGCAACCACATGGTGGCTCACAACCCTCTGTAATGGGATCTGATGCCCTCTTCTAGTGTGTGAAGACAGCTACAGTGTACTCATATTCATAAAATAAATAAATTAGTTTAAAAAATAACAAAAGAAAGAGTAAGAGATAGATTTCTCTTGCAGCGGATAACTTTGTATAAAAAAGCAAAACATGATTCTTCCAACAATTAAAGATTTCAAATCCAAGATTGCAATATGTGTAGTTTAAAATTGGGAAATATTATGGACTGTAAGTGTCCACACAGACAAACACAGGTATAAACACATACATATACATGCTCAAACTTTTGTAAGAAATAAAATTGTCCAATATAAACAGGGTCAATATCGTGCTTCTATTTTGGGAAGATGTTTATTTTGAAGGATATTAATTCTTCGGGATTTTAAAAACCTAATTAGGATGTCACAATTATACACATATCATGGTTAAAGGGTTGATTTCTTTTTTAAGGTTAAAGAAAAAACATTTTAAGTTATCTCAGAATAATTAAAACAATGATTTAACCTAGCAAGCACAAAGCCCTGGGTTCAGTCCTCAGCTCTGAAAAAAAGAAAAGATAAAGAAAAAAAACAATGATTTAAAAATAGCATAAAATGCATATAATACTGATTACCTAAACTATGGCTTATGTACAAATGTTCATTTTGAAAATAGTCACATTTTATTAAACATTAATTAACCTTTGTAAAAAGTAGTTGTTGTTTTCAAATTTAAATCAATACAATAAAGGGAACGGAGCTTTTTGTCCAGCAATTATTTCCTTTGTGCTTTGTGCCTTATTTCTAGGGAAAGTGTAGTTGCTAATGTTTAAATTAGTACAAATGTTGCCTTTCACTCCTCTCCTGACCTCCCACCTTAAGTTCCAGGAAAATTAGACCCACTTTTGTCAGAATTGTGCCGTGATTATTTTGAAAGTGGCTTAAGAGCAATTCATATCTTTAATTGAGATCTCAAATGAACACTTTGAGGTTTTCTTCAATTCCCAAGTCAAGAAAGCTGTTTTACTTACAGAGAACACATCGTCTCATAGATTTTGTCTAAATGGAATAGAAAAAAACTTATAGGCCAACAGTTCCTTCAGTTAAACTAAGTGTCCTGTCATACTACTGAGCCATTACCAACAAGATGATAATGTCATTCAGGAGACAGTAACAGTGTAGAGACCAGATACCAAGGCATCGCTTTCACTGCGTCATGAATGAAAACGTACTTCCTACTATTCTGTTGACTTTGGGTATTAATGAGTAGGATAAATACAGCACATTCTGAAATTTTAAGAAACAAAACCAACAACAAAACAAACAAACAAATGCTCAGGTTTCTGAGAGAGGGCAGTTTGTGAGCTCTGGGAAAAAAAGGACTGAAGTTAAACTGTGGGTCCATAACTGGCAGACTCAGGTCTGCTGAGATGGCTTTCCAGATTACACTCTCCCCATCCTCCCCCCAACGGCCCCCCAACTCCCCCACCCCGTGTGTGTGTGTGTGTGTGTGTGTGTGTGTGTGTGTGTGTTGCTCTTCTCCACACAGCTTTTTCTTGCTATTCTAAAAATTCTCTGGTTGAGACAGCTCTCTCTGCAGGTAAAAATAATAAAAGCTATCTGGACAGCTTCTGGGTTTTCTGACCAAAGTCAGAAAATCTGCTATAGAAATTCTTGGATCTTCTGACCAAGTCAGAAATCCTGTTACAGAAATTCTAAAAGTTTTGAGTTTTTGGACCAAAATTAGACAGCCAGAAAAAAATTCTAAGAGATCTGTGTTCTCTCTTCAGACTTCCTTCTCTGGATAGCTGCTAGAATACATTCTCAAAGAGCTGTGTCAGCTGTCTAAGTAAGTCTTGGGATTTCTAACCAACTCAGAAATCCTGTTAGAAAAAAAATTCTTGAAGAACTCTCTTCAGTCTCGAGAGATCTCCAGATAGCACAGCTCTCAGAAGAACTGCTATCGCTTTCTGCTAGCTCATCTCATGCAGATCATATGTCCAGTCTTTTATTTACATATCAATCCAGTCATTTACTCCAGGTTTCCTTTTAATTATCCTATGAATCAGCATCCTCAGACCCTAGACCCTTTGTTCTATGGAGACAGCAATGCAACATTTTCTTTTAACAATGCAAAAGAATTCAGAGATCTACCTGCCTCTGTTAAGCTGGCTGGGACCCCACGCATTTCTACTGCACCTTGGCCTAGACTTCCAGTGATTCAGGAATCTGTCTGCATTTGTGTCTGTCTGTCTTTGCATCTTCCGGACAATCTGGCTCAGTGTGGCTGCATCTGTTTACTGATCCTTTAGATGCGTGAAGCTCCTCATCATTCATACTGCTTCATTATTTTCTGCATAGTTGAGAAATTATATATTTTCAAACTCAAGTTTTTGTAGTTCTTTTCCACACCCTTAAAGGCCGTCCTGAAGGACTCAGCATTTACCATTTTGCTAAGACAATAACCACATCTTCATCTTCTAGACGCATGCTGTCTCAGATGGCCATGGAGTCATTAACATTAACAGAGAGCACATTCGTTGGAGAAAGATGGAAATATGAACACTATTACACAAACATATCTCATGCCCATGGCAGTCATCCACACTTGTGGAGGCCCAAGTCTGATGGCCCTATCCCAGGGGCAGGAACCATGTCATTGCCTTCCCAACCAATGGCATGCTGGACCTGGCATCTTCCCCATTTCTGTTTTATAGTGTGTAAACGTTGTCTGTGAATGAAGTTACTGACCTCTTGGCTTTGCTTGAGGTAGACTAGATGAAGAAATAAAACTAGTAAGAATAAACCAACTGCAAATTTTCCATTTATCAGCAAAGTCTTCTGGGAAGATGAGAAAGTAAATCTGTGCACAGCCAAGGTGAAAGCTGCAGACATTTGCTTCCTCAGTGGAAGCGGATACCATTCTAGAACTACTGATATCCATGACCTTATGACATAGGGAATCTATATCCCAAGCCAAATTATAATTGTTCTAAAACCCTTTAATGAAATGGAGGTTTAAACTAGTCCTGTTCAGAGGTATTGTATTCCAAAGGGGTGATGCTTACCGGATGGGACAGTGAATGGCAATGCATTGAGGGCCATCCCATAAACAGAACTGCTATCCTGAAGTTCCCTGTCAATATTCTCCTGCATCATCAGTGCTATGGACACCTTTTGGATAACTGATCTACAGGGTGTGCTGTGTTCTTTTCTTTGCCTAAGGATGAAGTGGATAAGGCAAAACTAGTAATCATACCTGTTATGGCTGTCATCCCCAGTATGGAGTCTGCAACAAATCTTTTAGCCAAAGTAACCCTATTCAAAATCACTATAAACAAATCTGTCCAGAAGGGCAATCTCCAACAAGAGAAAATGTGGCTGCTTCATGGTTGAGACCCAGACCAGAGTATACCAGGTTCTGGCAGTCCCTGTAGATGGTGTACTTGGAGCAGGTCTCTACAACCCACCCAGCTTCGAGGACCTCCTCTGCTTTATCAGGAGAGTCGAAGATCTCCCTCTGCGTCGTCTTTAAAGACTGATGATTATGTCCTTTCTTCACAGCAACAGACCTGTGAAATAGTCGTTACAGAGGAGGAGAGTGGGGGTAATGTACAAACTAAGCCTGTAACAGTTTGATTGGCAGCATATCGCTGGTCCCTTGTTATATAGTACTAGAAAAGAGGCATGGGTGTTAAGGGGATCTTGGACCAGCCTTGTGTGATACCCTCTCTTCCCATTGCCCTATGAGGAAGAGACTTGCTCAGTCAAATGGGGGCCTTTCTGCCTACTCCTACAGATCCTGTCATGCAGCAGATGGTAAAGATGGGCTTCCATCCTCATCCATACCTAGACAAAAGGCAAGGGTATGCTTAATCCATTGAGCCACAACAACAACGTAGGGAAGAACCTAAGGCCCCCACCCGCCACTGGCAGAGTGCCACCACGCATGTCTGCCTTTTCTCTTCCTGTCCTACTTTCCAGGGTTTGCAGAGAGTGGCACCTCTCCTACTCCCACCTGCCAACCTGTGGTGACATGCAGCCAAGGGGAGGCACATTCAGGGACGAGGGGCCGAGCGACCAAACAAACAAACAAACAAACAAATGGCAATCTGCTAAGAAACAACAAAACCGAAGTCTGCAGACCTAAGTGGATGATGAAGGCCTCTGCAAAGTGGTGGCTGCTCTCCAACCTCAACTAATTATAATCTCAGCGCCCTCTGGAGGCTTTGGAAAGTAATTCTAGTCTCTCTAGCAAGTGGACATAGACAATAGAACTTCATTCATTTTCTAAAAGAAGCTTTTTAGTCAGCGGCAGCATCCTGGGAGCAGCAATTTGCAAACCATGCCCTTTATTAAAATTCATTGTTGCTTTCAGAGATAGAGAACTATAATTTGAGAGATGAGAGCAAGACCAAGAAGAAATAACATTTTATATAATCACTTTCAAGAGCTGCTATATAATTAAACACATGTGCAATTAATTTTAAGCAAAACCAGCAGCCATTATGCAGTGGAAAGTTGCTTTGTACCAGCCCTGGTTTACCAAAACAGAATGGATATGATGTCAAGTGTTAGCGTTTGGCATGATGCCAGCAAATTTACAATTGTGTGAAAGGGACATCAACAAAGCATTGCTTTGCTCCATTTTACTTTCTCCAGCTTTGTGGCTCTGTTTCAGTGGTAAAACATGGGTATATTGGTTGTGGCATTTTGGGCTAAGTCTCTATAGTGTGTACCAGCAATAAATTGATTAGAAATAACTTTCATGGACTAAAACCTATCTTATTTAAGAGGGCAAAATACATATAAAATTGACGATTTAGCTTTTTTTATTTTTATCCTATAAATTATAAGAGGAATTCATGAAAGAAATAATCATGACAGGGTTTAAGTTTTCTAGGTCAAAAATTACTATTAAACTTTGTACTAAGTAGATTTATTTTAAAAATGATTTTATTTCAGAAACGTATGTGCTGTCTCTTTACATTAGTGCTTAAGTTCAATAGTATTGAAGAGACTGGGCATGGTCACCTTGTAAACGTATAATCATTACAGACACTTCATCTCAGACGTCAATACTTATGTGATAAATTCATGGGGTATCAGTAAATTACATACTTCCTAGACATATGCAATGTTCTTAATGAACAACAAAAATATTCAACAAATAGGCATTACATAAAATTTTGGTAAGAACATGGGAATGTTTCACTTAGATAATTTGGCGACATCAAGAGTAGAGAAGGTTGAGTAGAGATCTGCTCATCATTTTGAAGTTCTGCATTTTAAGCTTCAATTAACTTCTGAGAATGAAGTGCATAGGAGTTTTGGAAGTGTCTGTCACAGGCGGGTGATAGTGAGCAAATGAAAAGGGAACACATTTTCAATGAGCTTCATCCTGGAAATGATTGCAGCCAAGGCTCAGACGGTAAAGCGTTGGTGTATCTAGAGTTTAAAGAATATTCCGATCTGTTCAAAATCATTCCAGGGAACTCCACCCACCGGGCAGACATAAATAAACATTAACCAACGTTCCACAATTCACTGGATGCTTTATTGTGAACCAACTCTAGGACAAACACTGAGAGATAGCAAGTGGTCGAGAGAGCAGCCTCTACCTGAGAGTAGACCCTGGCACTCCTGGGTGTTCTGTACTCATCAGTGCAGCCTGCTGTCACTTAGCATGTTCATGTGCCAGACCCTTTGCTGCTACTGAACAAAAGCTGCAGGTGTCTGTCTGGAAACATACACGAGTTTCACAAATAATAAAACCGGCCAAGTGTAGTAATGGAAAGATTCAATATAAAGAGGAAAACTGAAGCTACCAATCTGAGGAAGTGACAGTTCCGATCCTCAAGGAACAATTAAAGAAGTGTAAGTGTAGGGTGGATTCTTGTTGAGGAACACGAAAAAGCCTGTGAATATAAATAGAGTATATTATAAAACAAGAATACTAAGTTATAGGTTTTACACTAACAGAAATAACTTTGATTGATAATGAAGCTGAGAATAGTGCTTTAATACACCTTTAAAGATAATGGTAATTGCTGTGACACAGCTCTAAAGAGTGAGGTTGCAGGGAGGCTACACAGGATAGGCTGGTCACAAAGAGCAGACAAGACCAATGAGAGACAGAAATTTGTTTATTTGAAAGTTATGAGCAGTAAGCATGAAAAGAAAGATGACGATGCTGTACCGTCTGAACAGTTACATTCTAGTTGAGAGAGAAACAAGGAAATGAATGGGAGGTCAGAGACGTGGATACAAATCAGTTTTATTTTGCTTGTTCAAAGGCTTGGAAGATGGTGGCATGATTAGCTAAAGATAGAAAGAACTATGGTGAAAAGATGTGGAATTTGTCTGGGATGTGCTGAATTTGAGGTGTTCAGAAAATATCTAAATGGGGATGTCAAATAGGCAGTTGAGAATATAGTTGTGAAAGCTGAAAATGAGGGTTTGGTTGAAGAAAATCGGTGGATTTGTGAGCCTGTGATCGCACAATGTCCTCATCACTCGTGCTAAATCCCAAGGGCTTTCACCAGGAAGTGTGGGTCCAGCCATTACTGCACACCTGTGTGCACACATAAACTGCCAGTTTGTAATACCTCTAGTGGGCCATGCTCATGTCCTCACCATTTGCACACAGCTTTTATAGACTACTGGAAAACATTACAATATCCATAGTGATGGGATTCAATAAAGGTGGAGAGGGTAAAATTATTCTGTTCATATTAAACCCTACCTACCATGTCTTGTGTGCCTTGGGCAGGCTGTTATTAGCATCAGAGCCCCATTTTTCTCATTTTGCATGAAAATGATAGACAAAATATCTTCCAGCCTTGAGGTGTGTGTATATTTTGTGACGTTTGGAAATCTCATCTGAAATACAATACAGTAGGAAAACAAAGAAAACGGATGTTTTAACTTAAGGATTTGATAAATATAAAGCTGCATTCTCTGACCACGACTTAAAACATTTTCTCATTCAAACCACATTTGTACACTAAGAAACATTTTAGTTAGAAATAGTCATAGCAACCCAAAGGAAAATGGTCCTGACTATGCTACTGCCCATATCCACTGCAAATACTAACATTGAATACAAATGTTACTCTTGAGTATCTGCCTCTTGATCTGTATTCCTGAATCACAAGCCAGCTTGACATTGTTCAGCATTTTTACCAATGATTCAAATATATTCATTGTATTAAATTTGAAATAGGTACAGTCCCAAACTCATGGTCTAATTTCAGGCTTTAATTTCAGTACCTAATCAAGCACACTTACTCATTCATAAACTGACAATATGGAACCTAACAAAGTTTACTTTTATGATAATAATCCCTGTAGTGAATTTGAGTCATTGCACAAAAGTCAAATAAAGGAAGCATAAATAAGTGTCAATGAAAGACAGAGAACAGAGAAAGGGAGAACCAACATAAAACAGAAAATTAAAGAGAAATATATATATATATATATATATATACACACACACACACAGACACACAGACACAGACACAGACACACACAGACACAGACACACACACACACACACACACACACACACACAGAGAGAGAGAGGGGGGGGGATATTTTCCAGGAGCCATTTGGAAGCAAAATGTTCAGGCTAAAAAGGAGTAAACAAAGGGTAATAAATTTGAAAATTTGAAAGAAGAAGGAGATAGCTATATAAAAATATTTGAAAGAAGAACAGGGAAGACAAGAAACATAATTGTGTTGCAATTTCAAATATTTTATATAAAAATAAAATGGAAAAGTTAGTCAGAATTGAATAAATTTTCTGAAACCCATCTTGATCCTTATTAGAAGGTGACATTTCTTGGTAAATGAATTCATTGGCTTGGGAAGGAAAACATCCTTGATTGTCTCACAAGTTGCCCTCCAATGTCTATGTAGTTGGCTGTGCAACTCTCAAGGAAAAAATACAAGAACAGAGGCTAAAGAATTAGTTATGACTAGAAGTGGTAGCCTGCATTTTCAGTTATAACACATTAGTTATAACATGGATGCTTCACCTACAGTGTAGTGATGCCAGAGGCTGAGACCGTAGAAATAGATCCTAAGATTTGTGTCATGTCTGGCCAACACATCAAGACATTATCTAAAACAAACAACCAAACCAAAATAAATAGAGTAATCCAAACAGACATGGGTTCTTTTCCCATGACCAATGTGTAAAATCTACATATTTTATACATATCTTTCATTATTTAAATTGAACAATAAATTCAGAACAAATTATTTCTCTTCATGTTATTCAAAACTACAGTTCCTTCTGCTCAACACACACACACACACACACACACACACACACACACACACACACACAAGAATTAGCCCAAGACCACACCAATACAACTAATTGACTATGAAGCAATCAAGCTTGTACCTAAATAGAGCCTTCATTTCAACATACTAGTGTCTTTGATATAGGAAGGTAATTTTTATACTGTGAAAGGAGAAACATGAATACCAAGTCTTTGGATCTGCCTTGGATTTGTAGGTGTTCTGCCTACAGATGATAGGGTATCACAATGGTGGCACAATGCTTTTGGGACTGAATTGATATAAGGTCTACTCCACTAGAGAGAGCTCATACTAAGGACTACTTCTGTTACCAAGAATCTGAGACTAGATAGCCTAGGTTAAAACAAAATATTACTGTTCTGAAAACAAACAAACTAAAACATAAAATGAATCTAAAACCATTCTGCTATGCTAGTGCCTTATGAGCCATCCTCAGAGAAGTTTCCTTTTGTAGCAGCTAGGAACTAATACAGAGACCCAGACCCAGAGAATATACAGTTAGAAAACTTGGAACATGACACCCTAAATGGGATGCTTCCATCAAATCTCTACTTTCAGGGCTCTGTGAACTCTGCAGAAGAGAAGAGAGAAAGAGTGTAAAGGGAATGGAGGGCAAGAAGGAAACAAAACAATCCTTCTAAATCATTAGGATGGACTTACACATAAACTCTTCTATTGGTTTCAGTGTATCTGGTTTTATGTAGAGGTCTTTGATTCGCTTGGACTTGAGCTTTGTACAAAGTGATAAGAAAGGATTGATTTGCATTTATCTACATGCTAACCACCATTTGAACCAGCACCATTTGTTCAAAATGCTGTCTATTTTCAACTGGATGGTTTCAGCTTGTCAAAGATCAAGTGACCATAGGTATGTGGGTTCATCTCTGAGTCTTCAATTCTATTCCACTTATCTACCTGCCTGTCTCTGTACCAATACCACACAGTTTTAATCACTATTGCTCTGTAAGACAGCTTGAGGTCATGGATAGTGATTCTTCCAGAAGTTCTTTGGTTGTTGAGAATAGTTTTCTTCACTATACTGGGTTTTTTTTGTTATTCCAAATGAATTTGCAAATTACAAACAACAATATCAAACAACCAGATCCCCCAGAGCTCCCAGGGACTAAACCACCAACCAAAGAGTAAACATGCAGGGACCATGTATACATGTACATGCTCCAACCATATATGTAGCAGATGATGGTCTTCTCGGGCATCAGTGGGAGGAGAGGCCCTTGGTCTTTTGAATGCAAGATGCCCCAATGTAGGAGAATGCCAGGGTAGGGAGATGGGAGGGACTGGATAGGTAGGTTGGGGAGCACCCTTATATAAACAGGGGGAGAGGGGATAGGTAGTTTTTCGAGAAGAAACTGGGAAAGGGGATAACATTTGAAATGTAAATAAAAATATCCAATAAAAGAAGAAAAAGATAAGTAACCATCAAAGAAAGCATTTCTTAACTCTTCAAGAGAAGCACTACTAGCTGGCCAATCAACTGTCATAAAGGCAGTTTCAATTCTGTGACTCTATAACTCAATACAATTAATGAAACCTATTTTATAAATAAGTATCTGAGTTAAGAAAAGGGAAAGCTATTTTTTAATTATTTATTTACATTACAAATGTTGCCTCCTCAGTTCTCTGTCCCAGAGTTCTTCATCCCTCTCCCTCCCCTTTGTGTCTGAGAGGATGCTCCCCCATGTACCCTCCCCAGCATCCCCCTTCCCTGGGGCATTAAGTCTCTATAGGATTAGGCACGTACTTTCCCACTGAGGCTAGACAAGGAAGTCCTCTGCTATGTATGTGCCAAGGCCTTGGACTAGCCCATCCGTGTATGCTCTTTGGTTGGTGGCTTAGACTCTGGGAACTCACAAGGGTCCAGGTGAGTTGATGATGTTATTCTTCCTAGGACAACAATAGTGCTTGCAATCCTGTAAGATTGTAGATCCTAGTATCAGGGTCCAGTGTCCACTCATAGGATGGATCACAATTTGGTCCAGTCACTGGACAGCTATTCCTTAAAGCTTCACTCCATCTTTGGGTCAAATATTGAAGGTATTTAATTATAAGTGTTGCAGTAGCCACTGTGAAGGTTAGTATTAGTATTAAGATTATGAAGGACTACCAAAAACATTTTGTTTTGGAAATGAGTGTATTTGTGCAAGTTGACACATGGGATAGTCATAAGACAACTTGAAAGGAATTTTTCTGTCTACTATATGGATACCAGAGATTATAGTCATATCATCAGGTCTGGGAGCAAGCACCTTGTTAATCCATCTTGCTGTACTTCACAATATTACTGTTTAATTTTAAACCTTTATTTGTAGAACAACTTTTACCACAAAATTGAGCAGAAAATTTGGAGCGTTTTCCTCTATTTCTACTTTCTGTATACTTCCAGTACTTCCTGCTATAAATGTCCTCTAGCAACACAGTGGATTGGGACCACCCATGAACCTACAGTAACAATTATTTATCAAGAAGTCCACATTTTACATTAGAGTTCATTCTTGCTGTCATGCATCCTATCAGATGTAACAAATGGACAGTGACAATATAGTAGCCTAAAATGTTTTCCCATTACTATACAAGTCTCCATTTCCACTGTATTCTCTCCCTTATTGTGCATCTCATCTGAATCAATTGCCTGTTTGCTGTTTTGGTCAAGTTTTCATTTTGTTGAATGAATGTTATATGTACAGCAGTATGCGCATTATTCTCTTTTCAAGCTTATGAAATAAAAGGGAATATTAAATGGCTATTTAAAAGGGAATATTAAGATTCTAGTGCAAGGAGATTAAAGCCAAGCAAATACCATCATAGTAACTAGTATTTATCATCATAGGAGCAGTAACTAGTTGAACTAATGCTAAGATGATAGGTTTTTTGCTTCACCCCTCTAAACGCTTGGGATAAAGAGGCAGGAATATCATGACCAGTTTGTGGCAAACAAGGGCTCTGTAGTAAGTTCTGGAAAAATCTGAGCTCTCAAGTGACACTCTTTAAAAAGTGAAACAAATTACAACCGAAGAAAGGAAGGGGGTTTAAAATTCACCAGAAGGTGGAAAGTTACAGCTTTAAGGGGGAAGTAAAAAAACAAGCCAATTTATAACTAGAAGACTAAACAATTTGTGCCAGCAGAAACTTCTAAAGAGGCAGTAAAGGTTATCTTAAAAAGAAGATTGCTTCCTTCTAAATCCAAAGCAAAGAAGTATCCATGGGTACAAGGCAGGCGACTGCTCTTTCTGTAGCCTAGCAGGATATACGTGGTTTATTCAATGAAATGAGTCCATCACTCTCTACATGGTAGCAATAAGCAGGTCCAATATGAGAATGGGTGGATTGTGTGGATGTCTCAAAATACTAACACATTCCATGTACACACTATTTGTGACTTTCACTCACAGATTGCTGGGGGCTCAGCTATGTGTTCTCTAGGTGGTGACAGAAATTCCTTTATGCAGAGTATAAGTAGTTCAATAGAAGAAAACCTGCTGTTAAAATGAGTCTCTCAACAGAACAATCAAGACAATCATTCCACAGTCAAGAGCAGACATCTCAAAAGCCACTGTGTTACTCAGAGAATCCACTCAGCTTCTGACTTAACAATTGTGCTTGTAAATAGCAAACACATGTTATTTCTTTGTTGATGACTTCTTTTGCAAAGAGGCCAAAGTTCAGAATGAACAGAAAGAATAAGATGGAACAACAGAAACTAGAGAAATAGAAGAAAACTTCAAAATGCATGAGCAAAATATTGTGTGTAACTGTTTTTGCGATATATCAGGAACCTGAATGATACTACAGGTCAAGGATGCATGCTACTGAAAAGTAAAATAGACATTTACAGATAGTGCTCAATAGAACACCAAAGACAACATATCTATTAATGGGAAATTAGAAATCAAAGCCAATCTATGGTAGCAGTAGTAGTCATTCACAAACAACACAGATACTCAATAATAAACAATTTTTAAGGATGACAAACTAACGAGATAAATAACCCTAGAATATAAGGAATATTTACTAAAGTAGGGGGTATGAATTATATATTGAAAATCATTATAATAACCTCAATATCTTATTAAAATAAATTTATTGTTAATTGTTAGAATATATAAATTATAGATAAAGATACAGATTTTTGATAGAAAATTGGAAAGGTAGTAAATTCAAAGAGGAAAAACTTAATAGTCCAGAACTCTAGACTATGTCTCAGGATACAGTAGAAAAGAAACTATCTCACAGACAGATTAGAGGCTGCAGATTAGCACAGTCATTTAAAGAACTGTGGAGAAGGTTCTGAAACAAAAATGTAAACATGAGACCAAGATATTATCTTACTTCTGAATATAAAATCCAAGGGAATATATTAATATTTTGAAGTAATCTAAACTGTAAACTAATATACTATTTATAAGTACACAGACAGGAAATTAGTACATGTACTTGTCTTCAAATAACTAGATAAAAATGTGGCAAATACCCACAGCAAAATACTATTTTTTCATAAAAAACAGAAATTACCTCATTTGTAACAATATGAATGACTCTGGTAGTCACTAGTGCTCAGTAAATTCAACAACTACAGAAAAAGAAGGCCATATAGTCTTATTGTTAATGAATTCTCCTAAAACTGATCTTGCATGGAGAGAAAACACGAAATTACAAAAACATGAGAAAGCACAGGACACTGTTGATCAAAAATGTTGAGCGTCATATAGCTGGTAAAAATAGGTTTTGATGTGTATTTTCTAGCAGTGTGACAACAGTAGGCAATAATTCATTAAGCATTTCAAAATAACTATGAATGTGTTTCAAATAATCCTCAATAAAAGTGCAACATAAAAGAAAATTGATGAATCTGCTTTATTGAGCTTCATTGAGACGTCTTGTAGGATTTGTACACCAGAGCATTACACAGACTTGCATGATACATACAGTTGTATACAGTTGTAATTGCTGTATAAAAAGCTACTTATTTATAACCTAATGTCTTCTAATCTAATAATTTTAATGTAAATGAAAATTAGTTTACACATATGAATTTATGTGACATAAGCATTGACAACTTTAAAGTATTTATTATTTTATTCAAAATATTATGGTTAGGAAAGTTAAATTATGAAGGTTTAGGAGGATAGGGCCACAGAAGGATCATAGAAGAGACAATTAATGTTAAGCAGGTTTGCGATCACCATATGGAAACAGTTTTCTTAGAAACTTCTATGTACATATTCATCACAGCTAGAAGTGGGAGCTTATGAGTCTCTCCTTTTGCCATGCGGTAATATTGGCTAGATGCCTCCGGTCATGTCTGCTAAGAGCTTATATTTATGAAATTCATATAAAAGAGTTTATTGGAGGTGTTTACAGAGGGGTAATGTTTCACCAGAAGGCAGAGACTAATGAACAAAAAGTCAAATGTCATAAGTAAGTTACTTAACCTGCAGTTGGTCCGGTGTACCTTACAGACTCTCCAAGCAGTGTAAGTTATAGTTATTGATCTTTGTTTTCCAAAAGAACTTGGGGATGAATGGGAAATATATTCCCTGCTAGTTGTCTTTCACAGTTCTATACGATGATATGCAGATGGATGGGGGGGATATCATCAATAGAGTCTTACCCTGCAGTGTTCTTCCATCCTGTAATGATGATTTGCCTGTCAAGATATGCTCATTAGTGCAACAGTGGAGTAGCCAGCCACTTTCCAATTAGATTTAAGTCCACTCCACGGAAGATGCATATATTAGGTACTTTTAGTTACAGTTTTGATGGAAAGTGGGAAAAGACTTTATAATAAAGATAGCATACAGAATAAATGATGTGTTATTAGGTAATAATGGTAGAGAGGAAATATTAACAATGGAATGATAATGTAAATATTAAGAACATGTTAGGAAGTGAAACCTGTCAGTCAGTAGTAGTAGAGTCTTCTCTGGGTCTTAAGAAACTCAGTCATATGATTTTGCTCCTATTAACAGAACACAAATTTCTGCTATGAACCAGTTAGAAAGTAGTTCCTTCATAAACAGTGATTATTAAATGGCATTACTTAATAACTAGAAAAGGGCTAATTTCAACCATATGATAAAAAATTGTAAATGCTTGCTATGAAAAATGATAGAAAAGTCACTATTTAATTGATAAAATGACTAAATTATGTTTTATTATAAAATATAGTGTTCCAATGTATTATTACCCAAATATATTATTATTACCAAAATTGTACTAAGATTGTAAAGAAAAGAAAATGAAAATAAATAGTTATTCTGTAGGAGTTTGTGTGATGTGTTCTGTTTTTTTTCTAAATGAGAAATTACAAAAAGCGATTATAAGATCTGAGCTATTTTCTTTCCTGACATTTCTTGCAAGATTCCATTTCATTAATAGTTTCATTATTCAGAACTCAGTTATTGTCATTCAGAAACAGTTTGGAGATATATGTTATTATAGTGTTTGCATGCATAAATAAGCATATTATTAATAATCAATGGCAATTAGTACACAATAAGCTTCCTCTTAAATTTAATTATATGCTTGATTAAGAGTGTTTTGGTACTTAATTAAAATAAGAAGTTCCAATGATATTTAATTCTTTCTTATATTCATATTACAATCCTAATAACTACAATCTTCTCTCAATTCGTGTCTTGCGCCTATTAATTTTAATCATAAGTATGCTTGCTCACTGAATAAAGCTTGAAATGCAATTGGGTAGGTTATTTAAGGAAATTAGTATGTGGTCTGACAGTATGAAATGAGGAAAGAGTCTAGTTCAAGCAACTGAATGAAGAGATGGTTTCATAATTGGTTTCAATTAGTTGATTTTTTTATAGCTTTGGTGAAGCATTTCCTTTTATATTGTTCCATGAACTATAACCAGTAACAAAACTAGTTAGCATGATTAGTAGGTGTCAATGCTTAAAAGATAAAATGTTGAGATCTCACTGAGGATCAATGAACTGAATAATAGCAAAAAAGAATCATTAGAATATCTTTGACATTGCTAAGTTTAATATAGTTTTAATAGAGTGAAATCAGGCATATGTAATAAACTTAAGGCTCATAAATACACATTTTCTTAGAAGAAATAAGTTCATCCACAATGGGTATCTTTTTAGTTTGACTCAAGCAACCATTAAATGAGCATTAGAATATGATGTTATCAAGAAATCCAACACACTGTTAAATTCAGATTGAGTTCCCATTAATTTTCATTTAAAAAAAAAACAATAAATCTCAGTAATGAGGTTGGTACCTAAAAAGAAACTAAAGTATTAAAAGCCTCATTGACCACAGACTAGTAAGAGGTAGAGATAGGGTTTAAAGTAAGGTTGATTTTATTTCATTAGTTGAATTCATCCCAGTATATTTTACTCTCAATTGGAAAACAACTCTAAGAATGTATAATTACTGCATGAAGTCCTTTAATTTGTTATAAATTTTCTTTATAATTACATAGCACTTCCTATAGAAATAGAGGTTGAGCATTATTATAGGAGAGAACAGAATTGAGGTTCACTGAATTCCTGAATCCTTGTTATCCTAACAACTTCCTGGTTCTAGAGTCTTCATCCTCACTACTAATTTCTCACAAGAAGTGTGTGTGTGTGTGTGTGTGTGTGTGTGTGTGTGTGTGTATTTGTATTTGTATTCAAACATAAAAGGATTTATTTTCATTTAAAAAGGTATTTGAGAGGCTAGAGAAATAGGTCAGTCTACAAGAGGTTTGCTTTGCAAGCACAAGTACCACAGGTTTTTTTTTTTTCCAGAACCCATGTAAAGAGAAAAGCAAGCTGTATGGTGGCAATGCCTTTATAAACCAAGCACTGAGGAGGCAGAGGCAGAGATCTCTGGGGTTTTCTGGTCAGCTAGCTTAGCTGACTTAGTGAGTTACACGCTAATGAGAGAACCTGTATTAAAAGAAACATGATGAATGCTTCTTAATGAAGCTATGAGGTTGCTGTCTTTTTTATATCCATGTGCATGTGTATACAAAAGCACATGCTCACATATACATGCACACACACAAACACACACATACACACACACACACACAGAGAGAGAGAGAGAGAGAGAGAAGAGATACCATTTCAATGTATTTTTATTTTTTATTCCTGTCTCTAATCCTTTGAACTAAAGTAATTCATATGCGAAGTACAGAATAAGTTGTAAAAGATTTCTGTAAAGTTTGAAATTAATTCATGTTTTAGAGGATTAGTCCACCGAATAGGCAAGGAATAGAATGGCAGGTACTTCAAAATGGTGTTCATAAACCACAAATCAAGAATATGTATATGATATTATGGATGAGTGAATATTTGGCTGAAATAATATATGGTCAAAAATATTATCACTTTTGTTCAGAGTTGGAAAGCGGTGTCCTTGTGGAAAACTGTGATCACTGCCCGGGAGTTTGGGCTTCCTTAGGCACATAGAGGCTAAGAGACTGTGCAGAGATGTTCGAAGAGTGTCACTAGATCAATGGAAATGTGATACATGAGAGAAATTTAAGTAATTGGTGGTACGATGAAACAAATCTTATCAATGCCATCCACTCTTGAATGTTATGAGCCACACAAATATACTTTTAATATCCTGTTGCTCATAAAAATTGCATTTCAATAATTCAATATACTTATTTAAAAATGGAACATGGACTTCCAGTCTGAACAAGTGCCCTGAGCAGACCTTGGGAGTTGGCTCCTCACCCACTCCCTCAACACCCATAGGAAGCCCAACTCATAGGAGCTCTAACGCACTTAGGATCAGAGGGGAGGAGGACGCAACAACTGTCCCAACACCCAGAGTTCCCCAGTATCCAGGGACACAGGAACCCCTGCCCAGCCAGGGGCCTGGGTCCCTTCCAATCTGAACCAGTGCCTGGACAGACATTGGTCGCTGTCTCCATACCCAGTCTCACAACCCTCAGAGGAAGCCCGACTCCCAGGTGCTCTAAAGCACCCATGATCGGAAAGGTACTGAAATGCACAGAATCATAGGATGCCAGGATCACAGAAGAAGCTTGACTCCCAGGAGATCAGACACAACCAGGAGCACTGGACCTCTGACACACTCAAAATCACAGCATCTTTCCCAACACCCATCATAACTGGGACCCCCACAGGAACCAGGGAAAACCAAACTCCATTGGCCTGAGGCATGGGTTCTGTCGAGCTTGCACCTGTGCCCAGAGCAAACCCAGGACTCTGGCTCCCCAGCTACTCCTGCAGCACCCTGGGAAAGCTTCACTCCAGGGAGCTCAGACAAAGCCATATTTCAGGAGCTTGGTCACAACAGGATTTCAGAGGGATAAACAACTTAAGCAAAGTGGCTGGGTACACAATCAACTCAAACAAATCAGCAGTCTTCCTCTACTCAAAGAATAAACAGGCTGAGAAAAAAAATTAGTGAAATGACACCCTTCACAATAGCCACAGATAATATAAAATACCTCGGTGTGACTTTAACCAAGCAAGTGAAAGATCTCTATGACAAGAATTTCAAGTCTCTGAAAAAAGAAATTTAAGAAGATCTCAGAAGATGGAAAAATCTCCCATGATCATGGATTGGCAGAATTAATATTGTAGAAACAGCGATCTTGCCAAAATCAGTGCAACCCCATCAAAATTCCAACTCAATTCTTCATAGAATTAGAGACAGCAATTTGGAATAACAAAAACCAAGGATAGTGAAAACTATCCTCAACAATAAAAGGACTTCTGGAGAAATCACCATCCCTGACCTCAAGCAGTATTACAGAGCAAATGTGATTAAAAACTGCATGGTATTGATACAGAGACAGACAGGTAAATCAGTGGAATAGAATTGAAGACCTAGAAATGAACCCACACACCTATGGTCACTTGATTTTTGACAAAGGAGCCAAAACCATCCAATGGAAAAAAGATAGCATTTTCAGGAAATGGTGCTGGTTGAACTGGAGGTCAGCATGTAGAAGAATGCAGATCTATCCATGCTTATCACCCTGTACAAAGCTTAAATCCAAGTGGATCAAGAACTTCCACATCAAACCAGATACACTCAAACTAATAGAAGAAAGAGTGGGGAAGAATCTCCAACACATGGGCATGGGAGAAATTTTCCTGAACAAAACACCAATGGCTTATTCTCTAAGATCCAGAATTGACAAATGGGATCTCATAAAACTGCAAAGCTTCTATAAGGCAAAGGACACTTGCTAGGACAAAATGGCAACCAACAGATTGGGAAAAGATCTTTACGAATCCTACATCAGATAGAAGGCTAATATCTAATACTTACAAAGAACTCAAGGTGTTAGACTCCAGAGAATCAAGTAATTCTATTAAAAATTGAGGTACAGAGCTAAACAAAGATTTCTCAGCTCAGAAATGTTCAACATCTTTAATCATCAGGGAAATAGAAATCGAAACAACTCTGAGATTCCACCACATACCAATCAGAATGGCTAAGATCAAAAACCCAGGTGTCGACAGATGCTGGGGAGAATGTGGAGAAAGAAGAAAACTCCTCCATTGTTGGTGGGATTACAATTACAACCACTTTGCAAGTAACTCTGGAGGTTCCTCAGAAAATTGGACATGGTACTACCTGAGGATTCAGCTATACCACTCCTGGGCTTATACCCAAAAGGTGCTCCAACATATTACAAGGACACATGCTCCACTATGTTCATCCCAGCCTTATTTATAACAGTCAGAAGCCAGAAAGAATCCAGATGTCCTTCCACAGAGGAATGGATACAGAATATATGGTACATTTACCTAATGGAGTAGTACTCAGCTATTAAAAACAATGACTTCATGAAATTCTTAGGCAAATGAATTGAGACTAGAAAATATTATCCTGAGTGGGGTAACCCAATCACAAAAGAACACACATGACATATATTCACTGATAAGTGAATATTAGCCCTGAAGCTTGGAATAACCAAGATACAATTTACAGACTACATGAAGCTCAAGAAGAAGAAAGACAAAAGTGTGGATGCTTCAGTCCTTCTTAGAAGGGGGAACAAAAAACTCACAGGAGGAAACATGGAGACAAAGTGTACAGCAAAGACTGAAGGAAAGGCCTCCCAGAGACTGCCACACATGGGGATCCATCCCACATGAAGTTACCATTTACTGAGCCCAGTCACTATTGGGGATGCTGAGAGGTTCATCTGCCAGGAGCCTGATATAGCGGTTTCCTGAGAGGCTCTGCCAGAACCTGACAAATACAGAGGTAGAAGCTCACGACCAACCATTGGACTGAGAACGGTGTCCCAATGGAGGAGTTAGAGAAAGGACTGAGTTAGTTGTTTGGGTTTGTAATCCCATAGGAAGAAAAACAGTATCAACCAACCAGATACCCCAGAACTTCCAGGAACTAAACTACCAACTAAAGAGTACATAGGGAGAGACCCATGGCTCCAGCCATATTTGTAGCAGAGGATGGGCCTTATCAGGCATTAATAGGAGGAGAGGTCCTTGGTCCAGTGAAGGCTCGATGCTCTATCATAGGGGAATGCCAGTGCAGGAAGGTGTGAGAGAGTGGGTGGGTGGGTAGGTGGAGGAACACTCTCATGGAGGCAAGGGGTGAGGGATGGGTTGCGGGTTTTCTGGAGGGAAAAATGGGAAAGAGGATAACATCTGAAATGCAAATAAAGTAAATATCCAAAAAATTTAAAAAAATAAAAAATAAAATGAAACTTGGATTTTATCCATGTACAATTTCCTTGAACATTGTGGATTTGATATTTTTGTTGAAATTGGAGTTCTTCTATGGCCCTGTCATAGTTTTTGAAAAGTTGACACAGATCTGGACATTGGAAGAAGACATTTTACTTGAGAAACTTTAACCATCTGATTGACTTGTGGGAATATTTTAACACTTTTTGGTGTTTAATATATTTAGCTGTGTCAGCCCACTTAGGTAGTGGCATTCCTAGACAAGTAGACCTGGAATGCATAAAGCATGCAGCCATGCAAGCCTATCAGTATCTTTCCTTCATGGACTATGCTTCTCTTTTTGCTTTCATGTTTCTGTCCTGAGTTCCTGAACTGGCTTCCCTCAATGGTGAACTAAAATTTATCACAACAGCACAGAAAAAAATCTAGAAAACACAGTTTCCATCATCCTACCTTCCTTTGGGTATATGAGAGTTGATAATGTTTTTGTCTTTGACTACAATTCCCCTCGTCTCTGAATTATACTTTCAGAAAGCATCTTACTCTAGTCTGTTTCTGCCTTTGAGAATTTAGGGACAAAAGGCAGGGACTCTTGGTAAATTTAATTGTAATTTTAATTTTAAAAATCTGTTTAGTAGTTAAGAGGTGTGTTTATACTACACCCAATACCTAAGTCAACTTATGTTTTATAAAGTATTTCTTCTGCTACAAGTATAGCATTGAAAAGAATATTTAAAAACATATAAAATATGAAATTTTGTGGTCAGAAGTATTAACAATGAAACTTTGAATAAATTCGACAAGTTTTACCTTAAGTATAATTATTTTAAGTGATGAAGTAATTGCTCACAGTGATGTAAAAGACAGAATACTAAGGTACCAACGCAAAGGGATGACTTACCAATATAATTAAATGTTCTTTGTGTTTCTGGCTTTCCAAATCTATGTTGAGTTTAAAAATATGGATGGAGAATGCTGGATCTGCCCAAATTTAATGGTTGAGTCACTTGAGAAGAGCCTCATTAAGGAGAACATGGTTAGAGGAAACCAGACGTGGTTAGAGTGAACCATGTACATGAACCAGACTGATGGCAAACTAGTCAATCTCCATTATTATTAGAGTGACTTTTGAACAAATCAATAAATGACTTACCTGCACTCCATGTTTAATAATTTCAAAAGACAATTTTCAACTATCAAACCTATGTCAACTGGTCTGTTCCTTACACATATACAGAATCAATTCTTCCCCACCCACGTCAAGTTCTGTCACAGTGGCTGTGGACAAGGGGAACTGTCCAAATGAAGGTACAAGACCATGGGGAACGTACACTGCCAGAGCGTGTACCTATTCCTCACCTCTGTTTCACACCTTGTACATGTCCACATGTTGTTTTCCTCTCCTTTTTACTTTTACACACTTTATTGAAAACAACTACTACCTGTTTGACTAGGTCTCTTCCTTAGTGAAGAACTGTAGTTAACCTTAATAGAAAACAAAATAATTCATGTGCTAGATATTAACCCCGTTGTCAGAACATTTAGAACTGTAGCAGGTTATTAAACAATGGAATTTTTCCTTTAACTGTTGCCAGTCTGATATACTATAGAGTCGTGTCAGAGGGAAACAAGAATTGAGGAATTGCCTGTTCAGATTGGTCTCTGGGTATATCTCCAGTGAATTTGCTTGATTGTGAATTGTTATTGTAAGGCAAAGCCCACTGTGAGTGATGCTGTCCCAGTGAAGCTGGTCATAGGCAATATAAGAAACATAACTAAGAGTGAGTGTCTGAGTGAGCTGAGACTGAGACAGCGGGCAGTGTGTTTCTGTGGCTTCTGCCTGTGACTTCCCTCAGTGACAGAATGTGACCTAAAAGGGTAAGATGAAATGAACCTTTTGTCCTCTAACCTGCCTTTTCATCAGAATGTCTCATCACATCAGTGGGAAAATACCTAGGGGAGCAAGGGAGGGAGGGATATCTTTTTCAGGATCCACTCATTCCATCCAGATACCCAGAAATTCAGTATTTTTATCAACTCTCCTTTATCTTGAATATACAGGGATGACAAAGCAGAAGGAAGGAAGAATATTTGGGTTCTGGTGACCTCAGTCCTACCACCCTTTGCCTAGAATAACCAGGGTCACATGAAAAGAAACAACAGCTACCTTATTTAAATGATTTTATTTTGAATCTCTGAAACTTCAGCACGAATAGGACGCCACCTAAAACTATTAATTAGAGGTCTCTGCACAGCCTAACATCAAATCTCCTTGGGGCTATTTTTGCCCTTATTTATATGGATTTCCATTCGTGTCCACCTCTTCTATATTGCCATTGACCGTCTCTCCATTGATCCTCTGCGGGTCAGAGGTATACACTAAACTGCTCAGGTAATTTATATGACTTCCCCTTACTCTAAATTAAACAATATTTCTTTTACATAGTGGTCTTCATTTTATATAAGTGTTTGAAAGATACAGAAGCAGGTGTGGCTCTATAGCTTGATATCACCTCTGTGCAACTGTATTCAGTCCCCAGAATCCAGTTTGGGAGAATAAAAGCAAGTTCTCAGAGATCTCTTACTTTTTTGTAAAGCCTGCACCTGTGCACATAACCACATGCACATCACACACACACACACACACACACACACACACACACACACACACACCACTAAATCTTATAAAATAAAGTAGAACCATTTTTAAATTTTCAGGCTGTAGAAATAGCTTTAATTTTTAGAAGGTCACACTGTGCATGTCTCATCACTCCAGCTGAGTTATAAGTTTCAACAAGATGGAAATGGTGTCATTTTTGCTAGACCCCTTTGACATTTATGCCTCAAAGTTCAGTAATTATTGGATGATGGAGTAATTGCTGAAATACAGAGGCATCTCTCACTCATCATATTGAATGATTATATAATCCACCAAATTATCTCTGATCAGTTTAGCATACCCTTTTAAAGAATTAAATTCTGTGAGTGCTAAAGTTGCCCTAATACAGATACTTGTCCCAGTTCTGTCACAAGGCAAGGAGAGTTCGTGCACATTTTCTGCTATTCTGAATCAAGTGCTAAAAGGTTATTCCATGGTACATGAAGCATCTTTCATTTTCAGAAACTATGACCTGGGTATGATTGCAAATTTACCTGATATCTGTGTTATTTTTTAATTTGAGTTTCAATATACTGGTAAGGATACTGGATGTAATTAGATTTTAAAATTTATATATCTTTTGTTTTACATTTCTTTCCAATCCTAGCAAACTATCTCAATGTGACAATTATATAATTTAAATATATCATTTTATACAAATTCCCTCTACCACAAATTATTGGCATTAAATGAGCATTGATATTTGAAACAATATGATCTCTCAGTCACAAGTCAAATGGCATCTCCATCAGTCTTAACATTTATATTAACAGATTGTTTCAGCAGAATTTGATACTTCTTGAAACACAGTTATTAAATATTTATTATTTATGCTTATGAATGTCTTTCCTAAACGTATGCATGAATGTCATAAACATGGTTCCTGACTACAGAGGTTAAAGAGGGTATTGGGTTCCCTGGAACTGGAATTACAGATGGTTCCGAGCTACCATTTGTGTGCTGGGAATCAAACCCAGGTCCTATGCAGAAGCAGGAAGTCCTCTTAAAGACTGGCTTTTGAGCCATTTCACTAATTCTTGACAAAAGTTTCAAGCAATGGTCACATTCTGCCCTCATAATTAATTCAGTAATTTGTTTTACTGCTAGAAAAATCAGTCTAGCCAATCTTGGTTATTAAGATTTTGTTTGCTTGTATGCCAGGCAATAATTTATTGTGAATTCTTTTTCTTACATTAAAATACCCCTAACCAAAATGAATATTTTTATTTTGGTTAGCAAATGTTAGCCTTCAGAAGTATCTTACTACTTCTAAAACAATAAATATTGCTTCATGTTTAATTCATCTTCTGAACTCCAATGTGATCCATGACATGTGTGGAATCATAGAAATTACGTTACTATGGTCCAGCATAGAAAGTGAGTTAGAGAAGTAAATGCATTTTGGTAAAACACAGTAGAAAACCTTAACAATGAAATTCAGTGTTTAAAGAAAAAAAATCACACCTTGCAAATGTTATTCAGTGCTTATTGTAACACAGTTAATTCAACATATGCCTGCTGCTCTGTTTTATACTCGTTCATTTCAATTATTTTCTGTTTAAGCATGACCTAAAAAAAACTTCGTGTGATGATTATCTTTTGCATTTTCATATTGAATGAGATTACTCAGCTAACTCAATCCTGGTTTGCTTGCCAACAGCACAATGTTCTAAATACTTGATTCACAAGGATGAGTCAGAGCCCTTGTTCTCAAGTCCCCAAATTGTATAATAGCAATGAAACTAGGTATAAAGAAACTGATTCATTCCGTTATATTTAATGAAAAAGTCCAAGAGACAGGATAGCTACAGTAAGTGTTTTAAAATATTCACGAAATGCTTGCCCTGATGTCTCTGACAGCATTCTCATAAATGTTCTCACTTATGTCCTATGTGATTGAAATGGTTCAGGACTGTATCACACAAAATTATCACTAAAAAGTTTAGAAAATGCATTTATTTGACATGCACTTTTTAAAAGTCTTTCAATGAGAGGTACGAGGTAGAAAACACTTTGCCTCTGTTTGATGTTATACTCTCCTAAATGATTTTTAATCATCTGGGAAATAAAACGCTGAGATTAATTTTCTGGAAGAAATACAAGCAACTCGAATTTTGCTTCCCTTAGTAGATATAATTTTACAATGTTTTAAAGTGCTGCTAATTGATCTCAGCAGGATCATGCTTCATCTCTTTGACGGAATAATTATGCGATTCTGTGCTCATTGTGTCCCTTTCCTTTCTTTCAATTTTTCATTCCAGTTCTCAAGGTCAGGCTTGGTTCTTGATAAGCTGTTGAAAACCTTGCTTTTAAGGCTATTCATTGTGTTTACTCCAAAGTGGGAAGTAATTTTAATGTCTCTGACTGCATTAATATATGTATAATTATTATAATTATAATAGTAATTATTATTATTAGTAGTAGTAGTAATAGTAGTAGTAGTAGCAGCAGCAGTAGTAGTAGTAGTAGAAGTAGTAGCAGTAGTAGTACTAGTAGTTTTCGGAAAATTCATATATAAGTAATATATTTACATCATTTCTCATTTTTCTATTTCCTTCTAAGTCCTGCTGTACCTCTTGAGTGCCTTTTATAATATGCTACCTTTTTGCACATAAATTCGCCCCCCCCATGCCTTGATACTATTTACAAGTGTTTAAGGCCGACCAGTTCTTCTTGTTATAATTCTAGTATGTGTGTGTACATATTTATTGTGTTTGTTTGTCAGCCGAGTTTTCACTACATAAAATCTACTTATAAGTAACATGTTCAGAATATTTCCCTTTCAAATCTATTTTCCTAATTCCATTTTCATAATAATGCCGTATCTAAGTTTCCTTGGAGAACTCATTCCTTATTCTTCTTGTTTCAAATATACTTGCTTTTAGTTTAGTGCCACTCAGTTTTGAAAATCCCAGGTAGATTTCCTATTAATTGCTTGAATATAAATATACACCTTATTTCAGGTTACATTTTAAGGCTTACTTCTCTCTCAAATCCCTTCTATATATCTTCATTAATGCTTAGCTGTTTCATTATATATTTTTATGGTTACTTGCTCATTTTTGTATCCGATGTTATTATAAGGCGATTTACATTCTGTGATGATTCATTAATTTTGGTCATTACAGCATATAAACATCAAAAGGGCAGCAACATGTCTGTATTTTGGAACTACCTCAGACCACTCCCATAGACAATTGGCTAAGTAGCGCCGTGAGAATAATTACTAGATTTTCCTAGGTAACAATCTATGTCTTTCTCTGAAAGATTCCTGAGCTTTGAAGTCAGACAACTTGGGCTTTAAGCTACACAAAACTATTTATTACTTGTTTGACATGGGCAAGTTGCTTAAAATATTTAGTTTCCTTCCAAGTAGAATGTAGTGAGTATATGTACCTTGCCTTTCATGAATTCATAAATGCTTTGAAGAGAGCATATTTGTGGACTGACACAGAATCCAAACTGGAATTTTGCTTTTATAACTCAGGAAATCATATATCTTAGTGCTTTTACTAGTATCCATTAAAAAAATACTAAGTGCTTTCTATGACTAAGATAGTTTGTGAATATTTTATCTTTAATATACATTTATAGTAAAAATTTGTAGTAACTGTTGAAGTCTGGTAGGAACATCTAAAAGTTATTGTAACCTACCTACCTGTATGATTTGTTAAAAAAAAGATAAAAGCCTAGCATGCAACAGTATATTTTTAGATTAAACCAGTGAATACAGTAGAGAATGGATTGGTACCTCAGTGGAGAAAGTGCTTCCATAAAAAGTAGGAAGACGGACCTTCATTTCCAGAACTTAAATGTCATTTGAGAAGATTGCCACCTATAAGAGCAGCCCTCTAGAGGTAGAAAAGGAGGGTTTATGGTGAGATAGAGCTAGCTAGACTAGTAAATACCTGAAATGTTTGGGTTCAGAATGAGGTCTCAGCCTTAATAGATTCAATAGAAACAAGTAAGAAACATTCTCATCTGTATCAAGGGGCTCTGGCAAAGCCACTCAGGTGACACCCATATCTGGCTCCTGTCAGCAAGCACTTCTTTGCATCAGCAATAGTGACTGCATATGGGATGGATCCCCAGGTGGGGCAGTCTCTGGATGAACTTTTCTTCAGTCCCTGCTCCACCCTATGTCCCTGTACTTCCTTTCATGAGTATTTTGTTCTCGCTTCTAAGAAGGACTGAAGCATCCATATTTGGACTTCCTTCTTTTTTAGTTTCACATGATCTGTGAATTTTTTTCCTTAGATATTCCAAGCTTTTGGACTAATATCCACTTATCATGAGTGCATACCATGTGTGTTCTGTGGGTTACCTTACTCAAGACGATATTTTCTAGTTCCATCCATTTGCATAAGAATTTCATGAGGCCACTGAGTAGTACTCCATTGTGTAAATGTACAACATTTTTCTGTATCCATTCCTCTGTTGAAGGGTATCTGGGTTCTTTCCAGCTTCTGGCTATTATAAATAAGGATGCTATGAATATAGTGGAGCATGTGTCCTTGTTATATATTGAAGCATCTTTTGGGTGTGTTCTAGCTGGGTCCACAGGTCCAATTTTCTGAGGAACTGCCAGAAAAATTTCTAGAGTGGTTGTACAAGCTTGCAATCTTTCTAACAATGGAGGAGTATTTCTATTTCTCCACATCATTGCCAGCATCTTCTTTCACATGTCTTAGCCATTCTGACTGGTGTGAGGTGGTATCTCGGGGTTGTTTTGATGTGTGTTTCTCCAATGACTAAGGATGTTGAACATTTCTTTAGGTACTTCTGAGCCATTTGCTATTCCTCGGTTGAGAATTCTTTGTTTAGCTCTTTATCCCCATTTTTTAAAATAAGGTTATATAATTCTCTGGAGTCTAACTTCTGAGTTCTTTGTATATATTAGATATTAACCATCTTTCAGATGTAGGATTGGTAAAGACAGTTTCCCAATCTGTTAGTTGGTGTTTTGTCCTAATAACAGTGTCCTTTACCTTTCAGAAGCTTTGAAGTTTTATGAGGTCCCATTTGGTGATTCTTGATCTCAGAGCATAAACCATTGGTGCTCTGTTCAGGAAATTTTCTCCTATGCACATGTGTTCGAGGCTCTTCCCTTGGAAAGTTTAGTTTGAGTGTATCTGGTTTTATGTGGAGGTCTTACAAGTTCTGTACAAGGAGATAAAAATGGGTCAATTTGCATTCTTCTACATGCTGACCTCAAGTTGCACCCCCACCATTTGTTGAAAATGCTCTATTTTATGGGATAGTTTTAGCTCCTTTGTCAAAGATCAAGTGACCATAGGTGTTTAGGTTCATTTCTGGGTATTCACTTCTATTCCACTGATCTACCTGCCTGTCTCTGTACCAATATCATGAAGGTTTTTTTTATCATGACAGCTCTGTAATTCAGCTTGTGGTCTGGGATGGTATGGAGGAGTTCGAGAAAAAACTGAAGGAGCTGAAGAACCATAGGAAGAACAACCATATCAATGAACCAGACCCCAGCATAGCTCCCAGGGACTAAACCACCAACCAATGAGTACACATGTAGGGACCTGTTACTCAAGTCACAAATTTAGCAGAGTATGGCATTGTCCAGGATCAATAGGAGGAACAACCCTTGATTGGGCTTCACAGGTTGGGAGTGGGTGGGCGGGAGTGGGAGCATCCTCATAGAAGCAGGGGGAGGGGAAGAGATATGAGAGTTGCTGGGGGAAGAGGATAACGTTTGAAATGTTAATACATAAAATAACCAAGAAAAATAAAATAGAACAACAACTGTCTTATTCCTGCACAAACATCATGACCTAAAAGCAAGTTGGGGAGGAAAGAGTTTATTCAGCTTACACTTCCATGTTGCTGTTTCATCACCAAAGGAAGTCAGGGCTGGAACTCAAGCAGGTCAGGAAGCAGGAGCTGATGCAGAGACCATGGAGGGATTTTGCTTACTGGCTTGCTTCCCCTGACTTGTTCAGATTGCTTTTTTATAGAACCCAAGACCTCCAGCCCAGGGATGGCACCACCCACAATGGTCTGGGTCCTCCCACCTTGACCACTAGTTGAGAAAATGCCTTACAGCTGGGTCTCATGAAGGCGTTTCCATAACTGAGGCTCCTTTTCTGTGATAACTCCAGCTTGTGTCAAGTTGACACACAAAACTAGCCAGTGCAACAACCAAAACCGAATAGATGAAGAAGAAGATAATATCTTCAGGCCTTAGCCTGTCTATACCCACAAACATATGTCAACACACATTGCAATATGCTCAGACACATACATACATACATACATACATACATACATACATACATCACACACAAACACACACACACAGAGACAGAGAGACAGAGAGAGACAGAGAGAGAGTCAGAGACTGGGAGACAAAGAGACAGAGACTAAGATGAGAGAGAATAATTAGGGAGTATTTATTAATCACAGAAGTAGGTCACATAACTGTTCAATTAATGACCTAGCTTTCTCATTTGTTCATTTAAAGTTAGTTGTAGAGAGCTTAGAGGGAAATTATTAAAGTTTGAAAAAGGAAAATGTTTATAATCATGAACAGCATCTATAGAGCAACAATCTATGAAACTTGAATGTAAAATTTTTCCATAGCTTTATGAATAATTTAATTCACAAATGGTTATGGGTAGATGGTCTCATAATCAATAGAGGATAAACAAGGTCATACAATACTGTGACTTCTAGAGGATAAAGACAAGACATGCCTCAGAATTAAATTCTTTTCTTCAGTAAAACAAATTTTAAGAGCCTATTGATTTGGATGTTATTCAGTCACAAAACCAGAATTTGTGTAATCTGTGATGACTTCATTGTTCTCTTATGCATTCACTTTATCCGTGAGATATGTCCTATCTCCCTTTTATGTCATTCATCAATGCAATATTTACTTTTAGTTTAAATAAGTTGAAACTAAGCCTAAAAGGTATAAAATCAAAGTTTCTATCTTTCATTTTTTCCCCTCTGAAACCATTTCCTGTGAAAGCCTATGAAGTCTCCTTTCCTCCTAGATATATAGCTTTATGATAATTGAAGTCCTGACCTTAATTATTTTTAGAGTGTGTAAGGGAGAGGAAGTGTTTTGATTATAAGGTCAAAAGTGGTAATTTCATTGAAAGTATTCCTTTGTTATTACCCTACTCAAAGGATTGGGTTCTCATTCCATTTATCAAAACTTATTAACCTTAGCATCTATTCCAGCAAGTATTATTTACATAAAATTTCCAGAAAATGAAATATTTAAAACAGTTCTGTTGTTATATGTAAAACATGGTGTGTGTGAGTTGGATTGTACATGTGTATATTCACACTCATGTTCTCTCTCTCTCTCTCTCTCTCTCTCTCTCTCTCTCTCCATCTGGAACTTGCAATATTTTGGCTGGACTGGCATTAAGAGACATAAATTCTCTTGTATCCTACATTACCATATAAACAGTGCTGTGGCTACACAGGTCTATGGCTCCACTTTGGTATTTACATTGGTACAGGGCACCCAAACTCCTTTCCTCTGGCTATGTAACTCGCAGTCCTAGCACTGAGCCATCTGTCTCTTCAGTCTGAAAACTTTTTAATTGCCCAAATCCACAGACAATATATCTATTTAAAGTATTTCTAGAACTCCACATATAGAAATATTTTTAAACAATAGAAAACTAAATAATAAAAACATATGAGGGAATAAAGTAAAATTTTAGGAAAAATTAAACTTGGCTACTAATATTTTAAATATCTTTCAAATATTAACTTCTGAAGATGACCTATTTATATAAACCCTTGGTATTCTGTAAATGTTAGCCAAGTTCTTTAATGTCCTATATTTTTGGACTCGAAAATAACTATTATAAACTAAGAGTAAATATTTCACCTCTAAAACAAATCATTCCCTCAAAGTCTTCCATTCTTATTACATTCGTTAATCAAGTACAATACCTTATACTTCAAATTAATCAGTGAGTTTTTCTACAAGTATTAAAAATTATAGGAGAAATTAACAGAATAGTGGAAATACTACCAGATTCAGGGGAGTGGCAGACTGAGTAAAAGCATTTGCTTTTCAAAAATTGTAGAATAAATAAAAAATATTTACAGCTCAATTTTGAAACCCTTATAAAAACTAGAACATGGTTGCCTGTGCCAATAAATCCAGACACTGGCCAGAAAGCATTGCCAAAATTATTAGCTTCTAGTTCAGTGAAAGTGTGTTTCAAGGCAATAAGCAAAATTAGTAGGGAAAGATTGTAGTCTGTTCTGGCAACTATTGATCTGGGGTCCACATGCACACACATGGCCATTTATAACTGCTCATTTATGGAATACACTACATACACACACAAGTACATACACACAAACACACACACAGACACACACACGTGAGTTCATACATACAACACAAGAGAAAACACAACATAAAGAAAAAAACACCACAATTAGTAGAAGCTAGTTATAAAGAATTTATAAACCTATGTCTATACATATTCCAATTTTATAACATTTCAGCTATCTATTATTTTACATGATTTGCACTTTGGTAATTTCAATGTTACCTCAGTTTAGAATGATTTTGTTTGACATAATTATTTTGCCAGGAACTTACTAATGCTTTACATGGAATCAATAATTTTATAGAATAGGAAAAAGATTCACTCTTATATCACAACTATATTTTTTACCTTGTTTGAAATTTTGCAACCATAGTTATTCTCATATACATTTAATTAACTCACCTAAGATTTAATTGCCTCTGAACTGTAGTAAAATTATACCTTCTGGGAAATTAACATTTATCTAGCACCAGAAACTGAACAATTTACTCAAGTTGCTAAACCACTTTTTCCTTATTTCTTAATTTTAGTTTAATTGATTAATTGTTACAATAGCAATTTCATATGCTAGTAAACCAGATATATGTTATATAACATATATGTGTTATAAAAACTAATATATATATACATATATATGCATATATAAATATTATACACACACATATACATTGCTCTGCAAATTCTGGTATATCTAAATCTCCACTTTCAACTCAGATTAAAATTGAAGTATTTCTAAATGTAAGTAGTTAATACCTGTTTTTTATATTTACCCGTTTAAAATGTCATACGTCCATGAATTTGTTACTATTATTATTACTAAATATCCAAATTAAAACAGATAAATGAGATAAAATGCAATCAAATTACTTAAGTTAAAATATGTTTATTTTATACTAGTATATTTTTATTATTTAAATAAAAAGTGTGCATGTTTTCTATGTAAACTTTACTATATATAGAAACATACATCATTCTGTCATTAAAATATTACTTTGAAGAAACTATATAAATTATAGTGATCTCCATTTTAAAACCGTGTAAAATATGATAGTATTTTAAAGCTTGCCATGAAGACTAAATAATGTAAGGCATCTAAAACTTTAAGCAAAACTAATTCCATTTCTGATGCAGTAAAATTTAGTCACATTACCAAAAATTAATCTCTTCTGTACTACATGAGAAAATGCTAGATTTTCAGTCAGACATTTCTCTTCAGAAAAATAATAGTAAAACATAGATGTAATTTTATAATATTACATTAAATATATTTAAATGACTCTAAGTTCTTTTTTATTCTTTCTTTACTACAGAATTACAGAGTAGCTCCTGTGGTAATCCAGGAGTTCCACCCAAAGGTGTCCTGTATGGTACAAGGTTTGATGTTGGGGACAAGATCCGCTACAGCTGTGTAACTGGATATATCCTTGATGGTCATCCTCAACTTACCTGCATAGCCAATTCGGTTAATACAGCATCCTGGGATTTCCCTGTTCCCATCTGCAGAGGTAAAATAAATGAACAAACACATTCATATACTTTATCTATATCTCATCTCTATCTATCTATCTATCTATCTATCTATCTATCTATCTATCTATCATCTATCTATCATCTACCTATTTATCTGCCTATATTACAGTATGAAATATAATGAAAACCTGGTAAGTGTAAGAGAATATACAGTATAAGTATTTATAGTCTACCTATTATGAATTTATACTCTAGATTTCTCCACCATGTGTCATCTATTTATATCAGATACTGGATGATAAACATAATAAATACTTGTTACAACAGAGGTATTTTATGTAGAATAAGCTATTTTTATTCATAAACATTTCTATATTTAAAACATAATGCATGCATATATATTTTCTAATTCATATTGGAAAACTATATAGAGACTAAGATGCTTAAAATTTAGGATTGCATAAGCTGTTACACTCATTATTTTGCTTGAATTGAGAAATATTATCTATCTCTTTGGATATTTTAAAATTTCTCACATAATTTGGCACACCATTTTTTGTGATAGTAATACTTTGTATTTTAATACTGATGCTGTAAAATTACTTATTTCATGAAGGAAATATGTTTAGCATTCATAATGGTTCAAAGTTTAATGTTTGGAAAGATTTAAACATTAGCTCTATACACTAGTCTTGTCTGCAGAAATTCAGGAGACCAACATTGTGTAGTCTGCGCTTTCTTTCCTATTATGATGTATTTCAACAGTCTATTGAGCTGTGTTTCTCTAATTCCTCACTTACTAGTGTTGGGTAAGAGTGTGCAACTACACATTTAAAATTTTTTTCTCAAGCATCTGCCTGTAGATGAAAAGCAGAGTAACCAGTAAACTCAACCACAGATAACTTCTTACTCATATCTTTACTACAACTTTACCTGTGTATGTTAATGTATTTATTCTACTGTATGCTTTCAGGCTTTTGTATGTATGTGTGAAATCCACCATTGAATTATTTTTGTTAGGTAATGAACCTTATTTACAAGAACATGGGAAACTTACGAGTGTCTACACAACTACAAAAGATCCCTCCCTCTTCCACACCATTAATTGCCTAACCATTAACCAGTAGATTCTTAATAACAAGGGAGGCCTAGTAACATCATCTCCCATTTGTCAAAAACTGTTAACAGATCAGTCTTCTGCAGTTAACCGCAACTGCTATGATTTCTTGAGTTGAATGAGCATCCATGTCCCGCCCTGTAGACTCAGTTCCTCAATACTGTTCCCCATCCTCCTTTTTCTTTACCTTCTTCCTATGCTCTCTTATGTTGTTCATATGTACATGAGAATAGGTCCATGATATAAATCCGCTGTTTAGAAGTGTATGGTCAACATCACTTATCTCAGTACTTGGATAAGACCACAGCAACTATACAACACAATGTACAAATCAGGCAAGAGGTGCAGATTGTCATGATAGTGGCATGATTGTTTTGGGTTTTCCTAAAAGTTTTCTGATTACATGTTGAGGTTTGAGCTGGAAGGAAAAAAATCACAGTTGAGTACTGTGATTTTTTTTAAAAAAAGCCTATTGTAGGGAATTCATGGGCCCAAGTAGGGAAGCCACTACTATTCTATTATGAAATAGACCTCCTATGACCATCAAACTGCCATCCAATATTTGTGTTTATAAGTCACATACAGCTAATTTTTTTGCCAGCTCTGTCAATAAGTCTATGATTGGTTCTCAGACAAATCACATGACCAATTTGTTCATCTTTCCTCTAGCCAATGACATGAATTGAAAAACACAACTGCTGTTATCGTAGCAATGCTAAATTAACAGACTCTACATGCTGTTTATTGTAGTACATGGGATATCCACACTCTTTCAAACTGGTCTCTGTGTTCATATTTTTCTAGCATTGCTGTTTGATGCCTCTGTGTTCCTTCTATTGCTATGGTTACTGTGATCACTTTTATGCCAAGTACCGCAAACCACTAAAAAATTTAGAAGCATTGTATCTTTTAAATGAAATATAGAAAATTAAGCTCTATATATTAAAAAAGAATGATTGGTCAAGATTAGTCAAATATTAAACATAGGGGACTACTAAGGTCTGAAATTTTAGTCAACTTGAAAATGGACTGCTTCTTTTCAATTTTATGAATGGCCATGAAAACCATGTTGTGCTTAGGCTTTGAAAATAACAGTTTTTTTATGAACTGCAAAGCCGAGGTTCAAAATATAATTTTGCACTCTCTATAATACCCAACAGTCAATTTTCAGTCCTACAGAATGATACAAAGGTGTGAGATATCTGCTCCTGTCCTAGGAAGCAAGCCCTCTAAGTGTGAACCTGAATTGTTCATGTGTGGCAGTGGGCCCTTATTGCATCTCTGGGGAGCCATTATCTCTCTCTTCCAAGGCTATAAGCAAATGTTTTTCTCACCACTGTTGGAAGACATTAGAATGTTCTGTAAATAGATGTCTGTGAAAAGATACTCTGATACAAAGGTCAGTTGAGATATGTTCAAAAGATGTTGCAGACCTATGAGAGTTCCAGGGGAAAAATATCTCAGGATTTAAGGGGGTTAGGAGAAAAGCCAAATTTGAACCGCTTTAGCTGTACCAAAGTATGAGATTTGAAAGTCCAATTACCATACATTGAAACTTCAAATAATTAAATCACACCCAGGAGAGAATAACTGATCTCAGAGTAAGCAGAAAACAAGTCACATATATGTCATACATAAGGATATGTATGTATATATATACATATTTTAAAGGGACGTAATTTATTCACTAAAATAGTTCATATATATACAAAATGGAGTGTTTAAAAGGGATTGAAATAAAAGCAAAAGAAACTTCTAGTGTTTACAATAGATCATCAACATTATATTAATGTCTCATGCAGGATTGTTGACACATTCCAATTCAAACAATGGAGTTTGGAATTGAGGGGAAAAAAAAAGAGTTCCTCTAGTCCAAATACTCATTGTTTCCCCCACTGACTAGATCATTTGAGAGACATACATACATAGTTTGTATACTTGAAAACCACCTCTTTACTAATAGAATGGTGAAGATACAGAGGCCGAAAGATCAAAGTCACAATTGAGTTAATATTAAAGGTATCCATGACATACTCAAGTCTATCCCAGGACCCTTGCATGTTCGACAAGCAAGTATGATTATACCCTCAGTCATGTTCAAGTTTAATGCAACCACAAAAGCAGGTGTATCTAACTGAGCTATTCCACTTTGCAGTTTTTACCATATCTTCCCCTAAGGACATACAATTAGAAACCAGAAATAAAAAGACAGATTGGCCATCTCCTTCTTTATCTTATCCTAGAGATTTCTTTCATTTTGTTGAGATCCCCTTTCTATTCCAAGGTTAATTTTTTTTTTACCTGAGTACACACCCTACTCCATTGCTCCTGCTTCCCAAGGCCCCGCAGGCACATTCATTTTGACTTTCATCATAACCTCTGTGAGTTCTAATTTATCAAAAAGTGGCACCCTCTGTGTGTGTAAATGTTGCCTGCTTAACTTCAGTCTGCCAAGCTCACCTTTTCTTTTCACAGCTACTAAAACTAATGAATGCATTTACTCATTTAAATGTATTCATTAAAAACCTATCCTGTGAAAAGCAGCATTTTATACGCCAAGGAACCAAAGATTGACTAAGAAACAAGTCTTGCCTTTAAGAGCTTGTGGTCCAATGGGGCAGACTGTAATGTAATCAAGCAATTACAATAATGTGTGATAATTGATTTAATGGTAGGATCTGTAGGAAAGGTGGGCACCTTTATGAGGAAAGCATTAGTGTCTCCCAGTTGAGGGAATGGAAGGTCATCTGGGGACAGAAATTTAAGAGTTGGCTTCACAGAGGATTACTAAAAATATGAACTATATAGAGCAAGCACATTTTAAGTGAGGTAATAATTCATGTAGAAAGTACAAATTTTCCTTTCCAGCCTTAAACGTAGTTCTCATGTGTTACTAATATTCACTGGCTAAGCACAGAGTCTCTGTCATACTTCATAGAGCACATGATCTAATTTTCTATGTTCAACTTTATCTCCCACCAAGCAACTTTTAGTAAAACTTAAAGAATGGGGAACTAAAGTGTTTTTAGAGTATGTCATTGTGATCCTGTTCAAAGGGGAGTGCAGAGCATGGTTTAATCCATGCCTCCGTCTCGAGCTGTTGTCACTTGATAGCATACTGATTCCTTAATTTATAACTATGCAGGGGGCTGATAATTCTGTAATGATCTCACTATTGCTTCCCATGGCGTTTACACAGAGTCTTTCTTTGATGAAACCTTTGCTTTGAAAGCTCTTTGCTGCTTGCTAGCCATGATAGTTTAATTAAGAAAAAAACAAATGTCATATCAACCTTGAGGGCATGGAGCAAGCATTTTCATGTTGAAAAGCAGGATCCTTTTTATCAGTAACATCTGCTAGTATTTCAAACAGGCAGCTAAGTTTCTGCTAAGCAAAAACCTAAAGAAACTCAAACTGAATGGTTGTCTTCATACCTGGATCACTTAAATTTTCTGTAACCCCTTCTTTTGACATACACTTCTGTGAAATCTATTCCCACTGACATTTCATTTAGCCTGAGAGCCCTTCTCAACCTAGTGCTCCCAACACTTTCAACAAACTAAGAGCAGTTTGGGGCTATGGAGAATGAATATAGAATCCTAGATTGAAAGTTATCAAATTTGTAATAGTGATATAGATTCAGAGAAGCATTTAGATACATATACTCCAAAAATCAGTACAACAGACATTTGTGAATTGTAGTGTTTCACCTGAATCTTGCTCTTTTTTTCATATCTAAAAATATATTAGAGGGATCAATGTACTAAGATGTAATGAATGACATATATAATATAGTAACTACTATTTGTATTGGGAATTATTGAAATTTGGATTAACAATATAAATTTTAAAAGTTACTGACCAATATTTAGGTCTAAAATCTAAAACCTAAGATTTTATATAGACGTTCAGGGAAAGAGGTGATGAGGTAAAGGGTGTATACACATAAAACACTGATGAAGATGCTTTTTATCTGATGGCACTGTGCTGGAACAGTTGTCACCTTAGTAAATGCAGTTAGGATACAGAAAGTGGTAAAATAGGATTGTCACTAAATATTTGACAGCACAAACATACAAAAGGATTATAGGAAAGACATTACAGGACAAAGTGAAATACATTTTAACTGTCTAAACTAATAATTATGAGTGGAAAGATTTTTCATTATTTACCTAGATACAGGAATATGTTTCACCCCAAATATGATAAGAAAATAACTAACAGAGAAACAACAGCAATTTTCCTTGTTGCACATGCCATTTTCTTGACAGAAATTTTAAGGAATCCTAGGCAAAAATTGTAATGTCAAATATAGAATTGGTATTTGTCATGAAACATGATAGGTGAAGATGTATAAATAGTAGAGAATTAGAGCAAACGTTTTCCTCTAGAAGTAGTAATTTATCTCACTGGATGTGATTTACTGAATTTATATGACTTTATGGATAATCTCTCAGGAGTCCACCCAAATCAGAAATAAAAAATTCCAAATGTAATATGCAAACTACTATACATACATACATGCTGAGATGTAATATTAAAATCTTACGAACAATGTAGTAGATATGGATGATGAACTTGAATTAAAATTATTTAACATGAAAGATACTCAATAATACTTTATTGAGTTAAGCACAAAATAATTCCCTCATATTTCATGAATTTTAGTAACACTTGAATACAAACGAAAGTTGCTATTTGAAATATAAAACTATATTCTTTAGGGAGGTATTCAGAAATCGTTTGTCTTCACTGTAACTTTGTACTTTAAATTTTGTAGTAGGTACATTTTTTATTTAAAAAACAGTTTTGATGTGGTAGATGTCATCCTGTTAGAAAGGTATGATATGCCCAAGCAGTTGGGATACAGTCACTTAGTACAGTAGACAACTGCTGCATTTAGAACTAAAGGAAAGGCGTTCTTGACATTGTCAATTTCTCTTGTCAGTCAGAATTCTGGAACTTGTACCAGAACTGTTCACAGAAATTTGAGGCTAAGCTGTACTGTAATCAACCCACACACGTGTGTGTATTAATGTGTGTGTGATATGTATCTATACATACACATATTTACACACATGTAATCATATTATATAACACACACACACACGCACACACACACACACACACACACACACACGTTTTTAGCTTTAATAGCAGGTTTCTATATGACCTTTCAAAAGTCATTGGTGTTCTCCTATCCTGTACTGTACAGCATTTAACCTTTTCTGTTCCATAGTTATGTTTTTATTCTAATTAATTAATCAATTAATTTTACTTCTCAACCATAGTTTCCTCTCCCTCCTCTTCTTCCACTTTTTTTAGCTCCTCTTATCTCTAGCCTCTTTCCACTCTTCCCTTTCTCTTCAGAAAAGAGGAGACCTCTCATGGATAGTAACAGGCCCCTGCGTATAAAGTTGCAGTAAGACTGAGTTCATCTTCTCCTACTGAGGCTAGCCCAATAGGGGAAAAGGTTCCCAAAAACAGGCAACAGAGTGAGAGACAGCCCCTGCTTCGGTTCTTAGGAGTCCCACATGAAGTCCAAGCTGCATAATATATATGCGGGAGGCCTAGTTAAGCCCTCTGCATACTCCTTGGTTGGAAGTTCAGTTTCTCTGGGCCTCTATGGGACCTGGTTAGTTGATTCTGTAAGTTTCCTTGTGATGTCCTTGAATTCTTTGGCTCCTACAACCCCTCCTCCCCCTCTTACAGAGGATTCCCTAATGTGTAGCTGTGGTTCTTGGCATCCATTTCTCTCGGTTGTTGGGTGATGTCTCTCTGATGATGGTTGTAACTGACTGCAGTCTGCAAATATAACAGAATATCATTAACTATGTAAGGGGTGGGTTCACTATCATGGCATGGGGCTCAAGCTGAATCTCTCATTGGTTGGTCCATTCCTCAATTTAAGTTCTACCTTTACTTCTGTACATTTTGTAGTCAGGCTATCTTGTAGGTTGAAGGTTTGTGGTGGGTTGATGCGTCAGTGCCTCCACTGGTAGTCTTGCTTGGTTGTAGGAGATGACAAGTTTAGGCTTCCTATCCTTCATTGCTAGGAGTCTTAACTAGGCTAGCCCTCATAGATTCCTGGGAGTTCTATGGCTCATCCCATTCCAGTATTCTCTCCTAGTACTTACTCCCTTTGTCCTCCCCCAACCCGACCTTCCTATTTCCGTTCCTAAGCCCTATGTCTGCTCCCTTCCCTACTGTTCACCTATGATATTTATTTTATTCTCCATAATTGCTCTTAACTCTATGTTTATCGTCTTCTGGAAAGCATAAACATCTATAAATGAAGAGAACATTATGCATGTACCACCCCACTCGCCAAGTTAAGAGCACAACATTTGATACAGTTATCTACAGTCACCTCAAAGACTGCCAGTAAGGTTTCAGGGATATAAATTCACAGGGAAATTTTTATAAATCTCAAAGGTAATTTACATCATCATCATTTCCAGAATGATAGAACCTATTGAGCATGGCAAAACACAATTATCATCTCATGTTCCTTAAGCTTCACAAATTCTGCATCTGACATAAAATTTGAATAATATTCTTTTAATCATTGGTTATTAAACACTTTAAATTCTGAAGGTTCCTTGAAGCAAAAATACTTTTTTGTAGTTTTTGCTTATTTCTTCCTTTTCCGCATAGGTTAATTGCTATGGCTAGGGCAATTTTGTCTTAATTTTCCAATAGTTACCAAAGTAATGAGCATACTTTAAAATATTAAGGCCACTTTATTATGGACTTATATTTAATTTATAGCTAATTGTAAAATCTGGTTGAAAAGCTGAAAACGTAATACATGTGAAAATATAACATAAATTCAAGTGAGGCAAACTAAAATAAGAAAAAAATAACATAAAAATTAGATAACTAAAAAGACCCAAATTTAATATTTGAAAGTCAAGTTCTGAATTCTTACATCTTTGGAGTCAACATTAAATGTAGCATTTACAATACAAACACATCTAAAAAACAAAATTAGATTATAATCTCTCAAAAAAAAAGCAATCTGAGTAATGTCTCTTGTAAATCATACAGGAATCACAGCATGATTTCGTGATATTCGTCTATATATCAGTAATAAAAACTTAGGGATGAGCTTCCCAAGGTAGTACTACTACTTCTTACTTGTAATACAAATAGATCTTGACACTGAGAGTATGATTAAGGACTATATTAAGAGAACAATATAAATCAAAACACACATGCCTAATGCCATGAACCAAATCAAATGCTCTAGAAAACAGCTGGATAAATTTAGTTATGCCCCATTTTTCTATATTTTAGAAAAAATAATATTTTGTTAGCTTGCATGTCTGGAATCTGGCCTGCAAATTAATCATCTAAAAATACAATCAAGACAGAAAATGCACCTGCATTAATGAGCTCCTATTTTTGTATCTTACAATTCAAAAGACATTAATAATTAAAAATTAATTAATTTTAAAATATTTCTATATTTGAAGAGACAGTCCATTATTGTAGTTTAAAGGCATTAAGTTATTTACTTAATTCTATTTATATTATTATTACATGAATAACATTTAAGTTATAATTACTTTTAATTTGTAACTTTTTCATATATCAAAACATTATTATTTGCATATTATAAGTTAACCTTCCTGAACTTGTTTGTGTGATATTTCTCATACTTCCTTCTAAAATGACTATTGTTTTAATGTTTTTACATACCAAAAATGTATAACATTATATGAACAGGCATAAGAACATTATCAATTCTGTGCATATTTAAGACACAATTACAACCAGGAAGTACTATATAGTAGTAGTAATTCTGGAATTACTGCTCCAGCCTGAGTAGCATTTTAACTACTGAGGCATTACCCCAACATAGATTCAAGATTTTACTTTGCTGCATAGACAGTTTGAGACCTTTGATACATGATAATACATTTAATCTTCCTTCTCATGTTGTTGCAATAATAGCAAAAGGGGCACTAACTGATGCAGGAAGTAGAGCACAGGAAGATTTAAAAGTTTGCAAAGTGTTACACTTGCAAAGGAATAGCCAGGATTTAGATTCGAGAGTTTAGTTTCCCATTCCATGATCACTGTATTATGATTTGTGATAAAACTCACTCCAGTTTTCTTTAATCTTATCCCTTAGAAACATCTAAAGCTTCTATTCAAATAACATCTAACAAGTTACACAATTTTACAACAAATGACATCTTTAAGCTGTCCTGTTCCTCTGCCTCATTCAAACTACAAATTTATAATAACAGTATTTGCTCTTTTCTTTTCTCTTCATCAGTTTCACAACATTTACACATTTCAGAGTGAACATTTGAAACACTTTTGGGGTCAGAGACAAAGGTCACATATTATGTGTATAAGGCCATAGACGTTTATTGAGCTTTAAGAACAAAGACACCTCACTGACAACTTTGATGTTATCATTTGTATGATTTTTGAACAGCTTGATACTCCATACTAGAGTTTGAAATTTGTTCTCTAGCTCTATATGAGTCAGTACATACGTTTGAACTTTTGTAAAGTGGTAAACACCTGCTATTGATAATGAAGTAGCCTCTTCATGTTCATGTGCCCATTATAAAGGAAAGACCACCAGGAAAGAAGTTGTGTCCACCCAATATGCACACAAACCCATATAATTGAGAAATAATTGAGAAAACCTATTTTACGTTAGAAGAACAATGTCAGAACAATGAGATTGATGATGTCCACAGTCTGACCAGAATTCTAAAAATGTAATACCTTTGTTTACATTAATTAAGCATGATCACTTATGATAAGTCTGTAGTTAGTGGACATTAAAATTCTTGCCAATTTCCCAAAAGATTTTTTATTAAAACTTGCTATATTGAAACTCTTCTCTCTAAAATCTTTGTAGTAGTCCAGAAATCCCCCAAGTTTCTGATCATGGTAATTTTTTCTAGTATATACTCTCAATTATTACATGTCCTATAAACCAGCACAATTTATGATGATCATTGAATCTAGTTTGGTAAAACTTGTCGTTCACAAAATTAGTGATAGATGTTAATGTGAACTAACCTTGCTGAGCTTTTTCAGGGTTAATGTTGAGGAAAGTTTAATAAGATTACTTCCCAAACTGTGCATGGATTTTCCAATGAAATACCCTTAAATCTCATTATCATTTTCATTAGAGAGAAACAAATGAGACTATTTGAGTTCATAAAGACTATATTTTACATTTTTACCAACTTATATTTTCAGAGGACAAAACACAATGCCATTGCCTACAGCCATTTACGAAGTTTTCAATTTTAATCAGCCACTTGTTCTCTCACAATGTTCCTCAGGACAGTTTTGTGAACAGCTTATTGGTGGTGAAAGTTTCCTTCTGTATTTTATGATGTTTCACCCAAAGAAGATAGCAGGACATTTTATTGTTTTCTGTAGCTATCAGCAATGCAATCTATTCATATTGCTCTGAGTTAATCAAATAATCCTTAAGTACTTTTCTATTATTTTGTTAGAACAAAGTATTTAATAAGAACTTCATTCTCAGTCATGATTTTTAAATATAACAAAATAAAATATAAAATGATAAAATGAAAACTATCTTATTGATGTTCGACGAGCAAAGCCAACAAAAACTATAAAAAAGCTCAAGAGAATACCAAGAATCAGAAACCCATTTATTTAGTCATTTACACATTATCCTCAAAAGTACTCACGGCAGCCCCACTCCCACCCACCATCGAATTGCTGTTTTAGTCTCTGTGAATTCACATGAGCTTTGCTGAGCTGATAGAGGGCCTTGTTTACTGGTGTCCTTTGATCTACCTACCAGTCTCCTCCTCTCCTGCTTCCTCTTCCACTGGGTAACCTGAGCACTGAGGGAAGGCATTTGATAGAGATGTCCTGTTTAGAGTTTTATGTTCCAAGGTTGCTCTCTTGGCATAATTTCTGACTGTGGTTTTTTTCTATGTGTTCCCATCTGCTAAAGAAGAAAACCTTTCTGATAACAGCTATAGAAATCTCTTAACTATAAGTATAGCAAAATATCTTTAGTAGTCTTTTTTTCTTTTCTTTTAGACTAATAGTAATTGGTTTTACCCTAGGTGTCTGGGCAATCCACACTCAGAGACAGGCCCTAAAGGTAAATCAGATACTCTTTGGAGTTACCTGTGGTAACTCCTGTAAGTCTGTGCCACCATTGCCCTAGTGTATTTTGCATGCAGGACAGTGTGTAGATAAAAAGTTATGTGGTTGTATTGCTGTCAATTTTTCTCTTCTGGAACCCTGAAAAGTGTCTTTCTTTCTCACAGACCACTAAAACATGGAGATGAATGTTCAATTTAGGCACTAGCTGTACTTTCCCAGTTAAATAAGTCGTGGTGTGTGTGTGTGTGTGTGTGTGTGTGTGTGTGTGTGTGTGTGTGTGTGTGTGTGTTGTTTTCCAATTCAGGCTTGCTCTCAGTTTGTGGAGAGCTGGGTCATTTGTGGTTTTCCATGGGACCCATTAGTTCAACGCCCTGTCCTATAACTGGAAGTTTTGTTACGTGATAAAAATATGGCCAGTTTAGATCTCACCTCTTCCTTATTTGGAATTAATACTAGGATAAGCTTTGTATATTATGGAAATTTTCATTGCACTAGGATTATACACTGGCCCTCAAATCCTTCTCAAATGCTATTAAATTCTATCTATTCACCTAATTTCTTTCTGGAGTTCCATCTTCCCTCTCCCTTCCTAACTGAATCTCCCATTCTCATCTCTAATACCATTCCAGTATTCCCATAAAATTTATTCTATGTCTAGATCCCAGGTACATGTGTCCCACGTACTCCCTAACCTCTATACCTAACATCTCCAGGTATATAGGGTGTACCTTTGATACCATTTATTTAATTGCTAATATCTAGATGTAAATGAATATGTACCAGATTTATCTTTCTGGCTCTGGGTTACATAACTCATGTTGATATTTTTCTATTCCCATCCATTTACCTGAAAATTTCATGATGTCATTTTTTTAAAAAAAGTTTTCAGATTTTAAAATTTTTTATTTGCATTTTAAAAATTGTTCATTTCTGTTATAACAGAACTCTTATTCAATGTCTAACTCACAGTCTCATATTCTCAAAGATTAATTCAGAACATGTTTGATGCTGTGTTGGTGGGGTTGCCAGCTGGTACAACCACTGAGGAAATTAGACTGGTGGTTTCTCAGAAAATTGGACATTGTACTACCTGAGGACCCAGCTATACCTCTCCTGGACATATACCCAAAAGATGCTCCAGCATATAAGGACACGTGCTCCACTATGTTTATAGCAGCCTTATTTATAATAGCCGGAAGCTGGAAAAAACCCAGAGGAATGGATACAGATAATGTGGTATATTTACACTCAGCTATTAAAAACAAGAACTTCAAGAAATTCATAGGCAAATTGATAGAACTAAAAAATATCATCATGAATGAGGTTACCCAGTCAGAAAAGGACACATATGGTATGCTCTCACTGATAAGTGGATATTAGCCCAAAAGCTCAGAATACACAAGACACAATTTACAGACCTCATGAAGCTGAAGAGCTAGGAAGACCGAAGTGTGGATGCTTCAGTCCTTCTAGAAGGGGGAACAAAATACTCATCAGAGGAAATACAGGGACAAAGAGTGGAGCAGGAACTTATGGAAAGGTCTTCCAGGGACTGCCACACATGGGCATCCATCCCAGACACTGTCGCACTTTCTCATCGCGCACCTTGAAGGTCCTGGATGGCATGTAATGCAGACAGCTCTAAATGTGTACCAGCAAGGGGATGTTAAGGATCACTGAGCCCACGATATAGATGTAGAAGTACAGGAAGTTCATTTACAGCTGCCATGAATATGTTCTAAGGAACATGCATCTCTTCCTCCAACAAGAGGATATATTGAAACTGTAGGTCAAAGCCAGGCTACAGGAAAGACTCCAAATATGCCAAATAAGACGGCAGGATTTTGAAAAAATAGTGGGAGTATGTGAAGAGGTTCCTGTCAAAGAGACATTGGTTCAAAGGAAAGGAAGTCCAGTTGCCTCACAGGAGTTGACTATTCCCTGGAAGTAATGTAAATGAACCAAATATGGCTTTCTTCTTTAAAGAGAATACTTAATTTTAGTTACAGGGTAAAATGCAGATGTTACAAACCTTGACAAGTAGAGGGACAAGAAAGTAAATGGAATGATGACTCCATTGTGGGGTGGGAGGGTAAAACGTGTGTTCGTGAACAAAAAGGAGGTTTCCTTGATTATGGGCAGCCATGTTTCTAACTGCTAACTGGAGATGGTAACCATATGACCTGAGCAGTAAATATCCAAAGATGGCATGTTCTCAATTTCTGAGACGGAACAAATATTTGGTGTACGTCGATGTATGCTAGAGATGTTTACGAGTCTGGAGTGAGTTAGTAATTGTATTTTGTTTTGAAATTAAAACAATTAGAAAACCCAAGACAAATAAAATAATCAAAAATTATGCTTTGATACCTTATGTGAATAATACTGTACCTTACTGTATTTTTTACTTAACAAGAAATAATGGTGTAGCATTTGGAGGCTGGAAGCTGAAAAAGATGTATGTATAATGACATGATTATTTCTAGAGAAAAAATGATGATAGGTAGAGGAAAAGCAAGGCTTTGTTGATTTTTGTTACTAATCTATTTTTATGTGATTTCTTTTAAATCATGTATATGATTTTCTTCCATTAAAATCTAATTAAAATAAAAAACGTGTATTTCAATCATGAAAATTGTTTTAATAACAATAACATTGACACTCTTATTTAACTTAGTTTTACATCCTGTAGGATACCTTGGACACATCTTGAATTTTATTCTTTATTTCATCCCCTCCCATACAGATTTTTTTCTGTCACCAACATGAGAGTTCTTTTCCCTCCTTGGCAGACAGACCTGTAGATGAGAGGGAGAAGCAGGAGAGGCAGGAGAGACTGGAGAGGTGGGGCAGGAGAGGGAGGAGAGGCAGGAGAGGCCTTCCTCATCGGTAGTTCTGATTTTTTTCATCAACCTCTTTACGTGTAAATGGCTGTAGAATGTGCAGTGCGTATTGGCAGCCTTAGCCTCCCTACGATCCACCAGCTTGCTTTCCTTGTTCAATCATTTCTTTTGAATGCAGAATATTTTTCTTACTCATTTCTGCCTTTTTCAATTTTGACATATTTAATTTCTCAGTCTGAGCCATATCTAGTTTGTCAGACATGGTTTCCAGAAGGAGCCAAGCAAGATGTGTGAACAAGAAGAGTCTGACCTGCTCAGAGATCTCAGCCAATGTGTTACGTTTTCTTTATTCATTCTTCAGTGGAGGGATCTCTAGGTTGTTTCCCGTTTCTGACTCTTAGGAATAGAGAAAATAATGGTTGAGCGAGAGTCCCTGTAGCATGATGAAGCTTTCCTTGGCTATATGCCCAAGATTCATATACCTTAATCTTGAAGCAGATAACTTCCCACCTAGGGGCTGCACAAGTGTGCACTTTCACCAGCAATGGAGGAGGGTTCCTCTTTCTCCACATCCTTGCCATAAGGAGCTGTCACCTGTATTATTGATCATTTTGACAGGTGTAAGAAGGAATCTCAAAGTAGTTTTGGTTTGAATTTCTCTGATGGTTCAGGATGTTCAATATTGCTTTAAGTATTTCTTGGCCATTTGAGATTCCTCTATTTACAATGCTCTGTCTACATCTGTCCTATGTATTTAAATTAGTGTGTTTGGTTTTTGGAAATCAAATCTCTTGATGTCTTTCTTTTGAATATTAGCAATCTATTAGATGTTGACTTGATAAGAATCTTTTCGCATTCTGTAGGCTGCTACTTTGTCCAAATAACTGTGTCCCTTAATATACAGAAGCTTCTCAGTTTGATAAAGTACCATTTATTAATTTTATATCTACTGCCGGTACTGCACATGCTCACAGTCATAGCTGAGAGGCTAGAGTTCACAGATACACGCTGGCTCTCTGACACTTGGGTCCAGCCTTTATAAGGACTGGTGCCGTTTGCTGTACCAAGGTGTGCTGGTGTGGAATGACGGTGCCCAACCAAATTGTAGTTCATGAAGTCTACTGTTTCTGTGAGTTCAGGAATATCCTCTTTCTCTTCTCTCTATCAGGTTATGTGTACCTGGGTTTATGTATAGTTTTTTTCACCCATTTGCCTTTGAATTTTATGCATTTTGTAGATGTGGATCTACTTGAATGCTTCTAGATGTAGCCATTCAATTTGACCAGCACTAGTTTTTTTCCACTGTACATTTCTGGGTTCTTTATCAAAAATAAGGTACCTATGGGTGTGTTGATTTATAGCTGTGTCTTCAAATTTATTCTCCTCATAAACTTGTCTATTTTCATGCCAATACCATGCTGATTTCATTACTACAGCTTTGTACTATTTCTTGAGGTTAGCAATGGTAAGAGCAAATCTTTCATTGTTCATGATTATTTTTTCCACCATATATACTTTTCTGTGTCTGTGCGTGCCTATGTGTGTTGTGTGTGTGTCTATGTGTGTGTTGTGTGTGTGTGTGTCTGTGTGTGTGTGTGTGTGTGTGTGTGTGCGCGCGCGCGCACGTGTGTGTGTTTCCAAGAGATGTTTAGTATTGTCCTTTTAATATCTGTGAAGAAATGTGTAGGAATGTTGATGGGGATTGGACCGAATGTGTAGATTGCATTACGAAGGATGACCATGTAAATTTTAAGAATCCATGAGCATTGGAGGTATTTCCACCTTCTGGTATCTTCTTTAATATATCAAACACTTAAAATGATTATCACACAAGTCTTACCCATGCTTGGTTAGATTTAACACAATATATTTTTATGTTATTTGAAGCTATTATGAAAAGTGTTTTCTTGGATTTTCTTTCAGTCTGTTTGTCATTTGTAATATAGACAGGCTCCTGATCTTTGTGAGTTACTTTTGCGTGTAACTACGATGCTAAAGCTTCAAGTACTATATGAAATAAATATGGACAAAATGAATATTGCCTTCTTCGTAAATTTAGTGGAATTGATTGGAATTTCTCTCAATTTAAGTTGGTGCCAACAATGTGTTTACTGTAGTCTGCCTTTGTAATGTTTATCTAATACATTTATCATGAAGGTATGTAGAACTTTTTTCTTTACATTTAATGAGATAATCATTATAACTTTTAGTAATTTTTATAAATACTATTTACTGATTTTTGTGTATTGAATCATCTGTGTTTCTCTGGGATGAATCCTCTTTGTTCATGTTGAACTATCTTATTACATGTTCTTGGATTTTGTTGGAAGATATCTATTGAGTATTTTTGCATCTCTGTTCATAAGGAAAGTTGCTGTCTAGTTTTTTTCTTGATTGAGTCTTTTTGAGGTTTTGGTACCAGTTTACCTTGCCCTAACAGAATGAATTGTGCGATGTTCCTTCTGTTTCTATTTTTCTGAAAAATTTGAGGGGAATTAGCTATAATGCTTCCTTCAAAATCTTGTAGAAATCTCCACCAAAACTATCTGGCTCTGGGCACTTTTTTTTTTCCTGTTGTGAGACATTTTATGACTGCCCAGGAGTGGTATAGCTGCGTCCTCAGTGCAATGTACAATTTTCTGAGTAACCTCCAGACTGATTTCCAGAGTGGTTTTCCAATTTGCAATCCCACCAACAATGGAGGAGTGTTCCTCTTTTTCTCCACATCCTCATCCTCACCAGCCTCTGTTGTTACCTAAGTTTTTGATCTTAGCCATTCTGACTGGGGTGAGGTGGAATCTCAGGGTTGTTTTGATTTGCATTTCCATGATGACTAAGGATGTTGCACATTTCTTTAGGTGCTTCTCAGCCATTCAGCATTCCTCGGCTGTAAATTCTTTGTTTAGCTCATACCCCACTTTTTTTTTTCAGTCTTTTTTTTTTTTATTAACTTGAATATTTCTTATATACATTTCAGTGTTATTCCCTTTCCGGTTTGGGGCAAACATCCCCCCCCCTCCCCTTCCTTATGGGTGTTCCCCTCCCCCCTCCCCCATTGCCGCCCTCCCCAACAGTCTAGTTCACTGGGGTTCAGTCTTAGGGACCCAGGGCTTCCCCTTCCACTGGTGCTCTTACTAGGATATTCATTGCTACCTATGAGGTCAGAGTCCAGGGTCAGTCCATGTATAGTCTTTAGGTAGTGGCTTAGTCCTGGAAGCTCTGGTTGCTTGGCATTGTTGTACATATGGGGTCTCGAGCCCCTTCAAGCTCTTCCAGTTCTTTCTCTGATTCCTTCAACGGGGGTCCTATTCTCAGTTCAGTGGTTTGCTGCTGACATTCGCCTCTGTATTTGCTGTATTCTGGCTGTGTCTCTCAGGAGCGATCTACACTTCTGCACTTCTTTGCTTCATCCATCTTGTCTAATTGGGTGGCTGTATATGTGTGGGCCACATGTGGGGCAGGCTCTGAATGGGTGTTCCTTCAGTCTCTGTTTTAATCTTTGCCTCTCTCTTCCCTGCCAAGGGTATTCTTATTCCCCTTTTAAAGAAGGAGTGAAGCATTCACATTTTGATCATTCGTCTTGAGTTTCATTTGTTCTAGGCATCTAGGGTAATTCAGGCATTTGGGCTAATAGCCACTTATCAATGAGTGCATACCATGTATGTCTTTCTGTGATTGGGTTAGCTCACTCAGGATGATATTTTCCAGTTCCAACCATTTGCCTACAAATTTCATAAACTCTGTTGTTTTTTGATAGCTGAGTAATATTCCATTGTGTAGATGTACCACATTTTCTGTATCCATTCCTCTGTTGAAGGGCATCTGGGTTCTTTCAGCTTCTGGCTATTATAAATAAGGCTATGAACATAGTGGAGCACGTGTCTTTTTTTATATGTTGGGGCATCTTTTGGGTATATGCCCAAGAGAGGTATAGCTGGATCCTCAGGCAGTTTAATGTCCAATTTTCTGAGGAACCTCCAGACTGATTTCCAGAATGGTTGTACCAGTCTGCAATCCCACCAACAATGGAGGAGTGTTCCTCTTTCTCCACATCCTCGCCAGCATTTGCTGTCACCTGAGTTTTTGATCTTAGCCATTCTCACTGGTGTGAGGTGAAATCTCAGGGTTGTTTTGATTTGCATTTCCCTGATGACTAAAGATGTTGAACATTTCTTTAGGTGTTTCTCAGCCATTCGGCATTCCTCAGCTGTGAATTCTTTGTTTAGCTCTGAACCCCATTTTTAATAGGGTTGTTTGTCTCCTGCCTATACCCCACTTTTTTTAATTGGGTTGTTCAGCTCTCTGGAGTCTAACTCTGTGAGTTCTTTGTATATTTTGGATGTTAGTCCTCTTTCAGATGTAGGATTGCTAAAAATCTTTTCCAAATCTGTTGGTTGATGTTTTGTCCTAATGAAAGTATCCTCTGTCTTACAGAAGCTTTGAAGTTTTATGGGGTCCCATTTGTTGATTCTTGATCTTAGATCATAAGCCATTGTTGTTTTGTTAAGGAAATTTTCCCCAGTGCCCATGTGATCGCGACTCTTCCCACTTTTTCTTCTATTAGTTTGAGTGTATCTGGCTTGATGTGGAGGTTCTTGATCCACTTGGACTTAAAAGCTTTGTACAGGGTGATAAGAATACATTGATTTGCATTCTTCTACATGCTGACCTCCAGTTGAACCAGCACCATTTGTTGAAAATGCTATCTCTTTTCCATTGGATGGTTTTAGCTCATTTGTCAAAGTTCAAGTAACCATAGGTGTGTGTGTTCATTTCTGGGTCTTCAATTCTATCCCACTGATCTACTTGCCTGTCTCTGTACCAATACCATACAGTTTTTTTAATCACTGTTGCTCTGTGATACTGATTGAGGGATGGTGATTCCCCCAGAAGTTCTTTTGTTATGGAGTATAGTTTTTGCTATTCTTTTTTGTTATTCCAAATGAATTTGCAAATTGCTCTTTTTAACTCTGTGAAGAGTAGAGTTGGAATTTATATGGTCATTGGAATTTATATTTACATTGAATCTGTAGATTGCTTTTGGCAAAAATGGACATTTTTACTGTATTAATCCTGCTAATCCATGAGCACTGGAGGCCTTTCCATCTTCTGAGATCTTCTTAATTTCTTTTTTCAGAGACTTGAAGTTCTTTTCACACAGATCTATCACTTGATTGGTTAGAGTCACACCAAGGTATTTTATATTATTTGTGACTATTGTAAAGGGTGTCATTTCCTTAATTTCTTTCTCAGCCTGTTTATCCTTTGAGTAGAGGATGGCTACTGATTTGTTTGAGTTAATTTTATACCCAGCCACTTAGCTAAAGTTATCGGGCTTAGTAGTTCTCTGGTAGAACTTTTGCAGTCACATATGTATACTATTTGCATATAGTGATATTTTGATGTCTTCCTTTCCAATTTGTATCCCTTTAACTTCCTTTCATTGTCTGATTACTCTGGCTAGGACTTCGAGTACTATATTGAAAATGTAGGGAGAGAGTGGGCAGCCTTGTCTAGTTCCTGATTTTAGTGGGATTGCTTCAAGTCTCTCTCCATTTAGTTTAATGTTAGCTACTGGTTTGCTGTATATGGCTTTTACTATGTTTAGGTATGGGCCTTGAATTCCTGATCTTTCCAGGACTTTTATCGTGAATGGGTTTTGAATTTTTTCAAATGCTTTCTCAGCATCTAATGAAATCCGTGTTTTTTTTTTCTTTGAGTTTGTTTATATAGTGGATTACATTGATGGATTTTCATATATTAAACCATCCCTAAATCCCTTGAATGAAACCTACTTGATCATGATGGATGATCATTTTGATGTGCTCTTGAATTCAGTTTTCAAGAATTTTATTGAGATTTTTGTGTAGATATTCATAAGGGAAAATGGTCTGAAGTTCTCTTTCTCTGTTGTACCTTTGTGTAGGTTAGGTATTAGCATAATTGTGGCTTCAGAGAAGAAATTTTGTAGTGCTCTGTTTGTATCTTTGTGGAATTTTTTGTACAATATTGGTATGAGGTCTTCTATGAAGTTTGATAAAATTCTACACTAAAACCCATTTGGTCCTGGGCTCTTTTTGATTGGGAGACCTTTAATAGCTCCTTTAAATTCTGTAAGAGTTATGGGGATGTTTAGATGGTTTGTCTGATCCTGAGTTAACTTTGGTACCTGGTATTTGTCTAGAAAATTATCTATTTCCTCCAGATTTTCCAGTTTTGTTCAGTATAGGCTTTTGTAGTTTGATCTGATGATGATTTCTTTAATTTCCTCAGATTCTGTCTCCCTTTTCGTTTCTGGTTTTGTTAATTTGGGCACACTCTCTGTGCCCTCTGTTTTGGGTGGCTAAGGGTTTATCTATTTTGTTGATTTTCACAAAAAAAGAGCTCCTGGTTTTGCTGACTGTTTGTATAGTCCTTTTTGTTTCTACTCAGTTGGTTTCAGCCCTGAGTTTGATTATTTTCTACCTTCTACTCCTCTTGGTTGTGTTTGCTTCTTTTTGTTCTAGAGATTTTAGGTGTATTGTCAAGCTCTTAATTTATGACCTCTCTTGTTTCTCTTTGGGGGCACTCAGAGCTATGATTTTTCCTCTTGCCATTGCTTTCATTTTGTCCCATAAGTTTGGGTATGTTGTGCCTTAATTTTCATTAAATTCTAAAATGTCTTTAATTTCTTTCCTTATTTCTTCTTTGGTCAAGTTATCATTTTTAGAGCATTATTCAACTTCCATATATGTGGACTTTCTGTTTTTGTTGTTGTTATTGTTGTTGTTGTTGTTGAAGACGAGCATTAGTCCGTGGTGAACTGATAGGATACATGGTATTATTTCAATCTTCTTATATCATTGAGGCCTGTTTTGTGACCTACTATATGGTCAATTTTGGAGAAGGCACTGTGAGGTGCTGAGAAGAAGGTATATTCTTTTGTTTTAGGATGAAATATTCTACAAATTTCTGTTAAGTCCATTTGGCTCATGACTTCTGTTAGTTTCTCAATGTCACTGTTTAATTTCTATTTCCATGATATGACCATTGATGAGAGTGGGGTGTTGGCATCTCCTACTATTATTGTGAGAGGTGCAACGTGTGCTTTGAGTTAGAGTAAGGTCTCTTTTATGAATGTAGGTGCCCTTGTATTTGGAGTATTTAGTGTTGCCAGTTCATCTTGGTGGATTTTTTTTTTGATAAATATGAAGTGAACTTCCTTGTCTTTTTTGATAACTTTTTTTGAAAGTCAAATTTACTCAATATTAAAATGGCTACTTCAGCTTGCTTCTTTGGACCATTTGGTTGGAAATTTGTTTTCCAGTCTTTTACTCTGAGGTAGTGTCTGTCTTTGTCAGTAAGGTATGTTTCTTGTATGCAGCAAAATGCTGGGTCCTCTTTAGGTTTCCAATCTCTTAGTCTATGTCTTTTTATTGGGGAATTGAGTTCATTGATATCAAGAGGCATTAACGAATAGTGATTGTTGTTTCCTGTTACTTTTGTTGGTAAGTTGGAATTATGTCTGTGTGTGTCTCTTCTTTTGATGTTGTTGCAAGGAGATTACTTTCTTGCTTTTTCTAGGGTGTAGTTTCCCTCTTTGTGTTGGAGTTTTCCATCTACTATCCTTTGTAGTTCTGAATTTGTAGAAAGATATTGTGTAAATTTGGTTTTGCCATGGAATATCTTAGTTTCTCCAACTATACCAATTGAGAGTTTTGCTGGATATAGTAGCTTTGGCTGGCGTTTTTGTTCTCTTAGAACCTGTATGACTTCTGCCCAGGATCTTCTGGCTTTCATAGTCTCTGGTGAGAAGTCTGGTGTAATTCTGATAGGTCTGCCTTTATATGTTAATTGACCTTTTTTCCTTACTGCTTTTAAAATTCTTTCCTTGTTTTGTATATTTGCATTATGTGATAGGAGGAATTTCTTTTCTGGTCCAATCTATTTGGAGTTCTGTAGGCTTCTTGTTTGTTTATGGGCATTTGTTTCAATCCTCTGCTGTGTATATGCTGGGGGACACATATCAACTAGTGTATGCTACCTGGTTGGTGGTCCAGTGTCTGAGAGATCCCAGGGGTCCAGGTTAGTTGAGACTGCTGATTCTCCTACAGGGTTGCTCTCCTACTCAGCTTTGTCCAGTTTTTCCCTAATTCAACTACAGGAGTCAGCATCTTCTGTCCATTTGTTGGGTATAAATATCTTCATGTGTTCTACCTGCTTTTTGAGCCTTTCGAAGGGCAGCCATGATAGGCCCCTTTTTTTGTGAGTACTCCATACCCTCAGTAATAGTGTCAGGCCTTGGGGTGTCCCCTTGATCTGGATCCCAATTTGGGCCTGCCACTGGATCTTGATCAAAATCATCATTCAACATGATCAAGTAGGTTTCTTTCCAGCGATGTAAAGATGGTTCAATATACCAAAATCTATTAATATAATCTACTATATAAACAAATTCAAAGAAAAAAACCACATTATCATCTCCTTAGATGCTCAAAAAGCATTTGACAAAATATAACACCCCTTCATGTTAAAAGCATTGGACAAATTAGGAATTCAAGGTTCATACCTAAACATAATAAAAGTAATTTAGTGGAAACTAACAGCCAATATCAAATTAAATGGAGAGATACTTAAAGCAGTCTAATTAAAATCAGGGACAAAACAAGGATGGCCACTTTACCCATCTCTATTCAATATACCACTTAGATTTCTAGCTAGAACAATAAGACATGAAAAGAGATCAAAGGAATACAAATTGGCAAAGAAAAAGGAGAGGTATCACTCTTTGCATATGATATGATAGTGTATATAAGCGAGCCCAAAAATTCTACTGGGGAACTTCTCCAGCTGATAAACAACTTCAGTGGATGGATATAAATTAATGGGGTTTCCTTTGGAGGATTTAAAGAAAGGGTTGAACAAGCTGAATGGGGTTTGTAAACCCATAAGAACAACAATACCAACCAACCAGAGCTCCCAGGGTCTAAACCACTACTCAAAAACTACACATGGATAGTCCCACGGCTCCAGCTGCATATGTAGCAGAGGATGGCCTTGTAGTGCACCAGTGGGAGAAGAAGCCCTTGGTCTTGCCAAGGCTGGATCCCCCATTGTAGGGAAATATCAGGATGGGTAGATGGGAACAGGGAGTGGTTGGGAGAGGGAACACTTTTATAGAAGAAAAGGAGGAGTGGGATAAGGGACTTATGGACAAGAAACCAGGAAAGGGAAGAACATTTGAAATGTAAATAAAAATATCTAATAAAAATAAAATTAATTCAAATCTGTAGCCTTCCTTTATACAATTGATAAACAGGTTGAGAAAGAAATTAGAGAAGTAGCTTCCTTCTCAATAGCCACAAAAATATAAAATATCTTGGGGTAACTCTAACCAAACATGTGAAAGATCTATATGACAATAACTTCAGGTGTCTCAAGAAAGAAATTGAAGATCTCAGGAAATGGAGAGATAGCCCATGCTCATGAATTCATAGAATTAACACAGTAAAAATGCCCATCCTACCAAAGGCAATCTACAGATTCAGCACAATCTCCATCAAAATTCCAACACTGTTCTCCAAAGACATGGAATGAGCAATTATGAAATTCATCTGGAAAAAAAACAGAATAGTGAAAACAATTTTTAATAATAAAAGAACTTCTGGGAGAATGAACATCACTAACTTCAAGCTATACTACAAAGCAATAGTGATAAAAGCTACATGGTATTGGTACAGAAACAGACACGTTGATCAATGGAATAGAATTGAAGAACCAGAAATAAAACCACACACTTATGGACACTTGATCTTTGACAAAGAAGCCAAAAGTATACAGTGGAAAAAACAAAGCATCTTCAATATATTTGTTTATTGCTAATTTGAGCAACTTTTCATTCAACATAGACTTCTTCCATTTCCATGAGATTGCAATGTCTTTGTTGTTTCTGTTGCTGATATCCAGCTTTAATCTGTAGATGTCTGCTGGTGTGCAAAATGTTATTTCAAATTTCTTATACCTGTGGAGACTTGCTTGTCATTAGATTATGTGGTCCGTTATGAAGAAAGTTCAATGAGGTGCAGAAAATAAGGTATATTCTTTTGTGCTTGGGTGAAATATATTGTAAAAGTCTTTTTAATTTATAACACCTATTAGTGTAGGTTTATGGGTTCCCATGTCCACTCTGCCACAGGGCTTGGCTGCTCAGGGAGGCAGGCTGGTGGAAGTCGACCAAGCTTACCCCATGCGGTGGCAGGGTGGGTGTCAGGCTGTGGGAAACTGCAGCACACTACTCCAGTTGTGGGGAACAGGGTGAGGAAGCACAGTCTGAGGCACTGCTGGAGCTGACTTGGGGATCTCTGGGCCTGTAAAAGGGCTGTGCCATCTCATTCTCAAGACCTTGGGCATCCAGAGAACACTGGAATGCCACGGGAAATTTAAGAATGTAATGGGGGCCCACATGTTGTGTCAAGCCTGGAAGTAAGGGCGAAAAGGGGGGGCGACTCCGGCTGATCCCATAGGATAGTCCTTGGCTTGATGGCCGTGTCAGGCTTGATGGTGGTGGCTGGGAGCTCAGGGAAACATTCTTTGGGAGATTAGAAGGCGGCTCTATAAGCAAATATTCTGTAGGCCTTCACTATGACTCCCCATTGAGGACCCCAATGAAAAGAGACCACTTCTCATGGTCCACCTGAGATTAAATGCCTTTTGCAAAAAGGAACGTCTGGGAAGGAAAGCTCATTGGCTTAGTCTCCAGGCCTTTAGATACCTCATAATGGGGATCAGTCTTGAGCCTACATGACCTATGGTCACGTCTTCTACCTGTGGAGGGGCTTGGGGCCTTGCCCTTAAGTGACTGATGACCACACTTCTATGGAGGGTTGCAGCTAGTGATGGGCTTGGTTTTCTGGGAGTGAGGAGAAACATCTACTGTCCCTTTCTGGGTCACTGGAGTTTTAAGACTCTGCTCAACTGGGAACCAGAGTACTTTTCACTGTCCCACATATTAGATCTCTTTTTCTAATTTTTGCTTGGATTATCTATTGCTGAGAATGGGTAGAGAAGTCTTGTACTGTCAGTTTGCTAGGATCAATATGCAATTTAGGTTGATGTGGTATTTCCTTTCGAAACGTACGTTCTCTTGAGTTTGAGGTATACATGTTAAAAATTGAAATGTCATCTTGGTAGATTTTTGAACTTTGATGAATATGTATTGTCCTTACTTATCTTTTCTGATTAGTTTTGACCTGAAGCCTATTTTGTAAGATTTTAAAATGGCTGATTTGCTTGGGATATATTTTTCCAACTCTTGATCCTGAGGTGATGTCTATCTTTGATGTTGAAGTGTGTAACCATTGTGCAGCAAAAGGAAGGGTTTTGGATTTGCATCATTTCTTTTAGTCTCTGTCTTTTTATTGAGAAATTGAAGCTGTTGATATTGAAAGAATTATTAACTTATACTTGTTGATTTCTGTTATTTTGTTGTTTTATTATCGATATAGTTGTCGGTGATGGTGATGCTAGTGACTATGGTTTGTGTGTGCACTTGCCTTCTTTTGATTTTTCTGGTCTAGAATTACTTGTTCTCTGGGGTTTTTTGTTTGTTTGTTTGTTTTGTTTATTATTGTCATTAACCTACTTAGCAGTTTTGCTTCTAGCCCTTTTTGCAGGTCTAGATTTGTACATAGATATTCTTTAAATTTGGCTTTATCATGATCTTCCTTTTTCTATCTATGACAATGGAATATTTTGATAAGTATGGTGGTCTAGGCTGGCATCTGTGGTCACTTAGAGACTGCAGCACATCTGTACGTGTTCTTCTACGTCATAGTGTTTACACTAAGAAATCCTGTAATTCTTTTTTTTCGGAGCTGAGGACCAAACCCAGGGCCTTGAGCTTGCTAGGCAAGCGCTCTACCACTGAGCTAAATCCCCAACCCTAAATCCTGTAATTCTTATAGGTCATATAAATATATATATATATATATATTATATATTAGGTTATATATTATAGGTTATACATATATATATCTTAGTCGTTTCTTGCAGCTTTTAATATTTTTAATATTTTTAATATTTTAATATTTTTAATATTTTTTCTTTTATTGCATATTTAATGTTTTGATCATTATGTGGCTAGCAGACTTTCATTTCTAGTCCAGTCTATTTGGTATTCTGCATGCATCTTGTACCTTTATAGGCATCTCCTTGTTTAGGTTAGGAAAATTTTTCTTTGAGTTTTTTAAAAAAAATAATTTTTAGGTCTTTGAGCTGGGTCTTTTCTTTACTCTATTCATATTATTTTTAGATTTGTTTGGTCTTTTCATTCTGTCCCAGATTTTCTGGACATTTTGTGTCAGAAGTTTTCTAGATTTAGCATTTTCTTTGACTACTATATCAATTTTTCAATCATAACTTCAAGGCTTGATATTCTTTCTTCCATTTCCTATATGCTGTTCATGAAGTTTGTCCATGTAGCTCCAGTTTGAATTCCCAAATTTTTAATTTCCAAAACTCCCTGAGTTTGTGTTTATTTTTTTTATTAATTCAATTTCTGTCTTTAGTTTTGAACAGTTTTGTTTCTTTACTTAGAGTTTTACTTTTGTGAACAGATACCATGACCAAGATAAAAATATTTAATTGTGCCTGGCTTATAGGTTCAGAGGATCAGTCCATAATCATCAAGGCAGGCGCATGGATGCTCCCAGGCAGGCATGATGGTGGAAGAGCTGGGAGTTCTATATCTTGTTCTAAAGCACACAGTCTTCTAGGGAGCTAGGATGAAGGACTGAAAGCCCATATCCAAAATGGCTCACTTCCTCTAACAAGGCCACATCTTCTAATAGTGCTATTTCCTGGGCCAATCATTTTCAAACCACCATATCTCCTTTTACTGTTTGTGGTTTTTGTTTTTTGTTTTTGTTTTTGTTTTCATTGAGAGATTTATTCATTTTCTCAAGGGTCTGTGACATCTTCATATAGGGTGCTTTATTTGGTGGGGGGGACTTAAGCTATGTTGGAATGTTCTGTGTCTACTGTGGTAGAGTATCTGGGCTACAGTGGAAACATATTGTCCTGGTTGTTATTGCCTGTGCCCTAAACTAGTGTCTAATCATCTGAGTTTGGAGTGATTATAAGTCTGGGTGATACCTTGTTCTGTCTAGGTTCAGGGAGTGATTTTGTTTGTTTGTTTGTTTGTTTGTTTGTTTCCTTTTTTCTTCCTGCCTAGACTTTACGAGAATGTAGTAGCTGTGTGCTCTCAGGTAGACAAATTTCTATGGCTGGCTTTTGCCTGCCCAGCTGATGTGTTTCCAGGGTATATCTACTGGTCTTGGAAGCTGAGATGAAGAGATTAGCTGAGGGGAAAGGTTGTGAGAGCTCTTTGTTGTCCATTTTGGATAGTTGAAGAGGAAGAGTAGAGCACAGCATATTTTCTACTACAGAACTGAGAATGAGACTTAGAGTGTTGGATATGGGAGGGTGGTGGTAGAAAAAGAGGTGTGGTACTGCCACATCTACTTAATTGTTGCCCTAGGAACTGGCCTTTGGGTTACAGGGAGTGCCTGATGGGATTGAGGGCTGGCACAAAGTAAGAGCAGGGGTCAGGGGAGGTTAGAATGGGACCTGTGGCATTTAAAAAGATTGGAACAAGGACAGAGAAGGCTCCCATAAGTGTTCTCCTGCATAGCAGTGGCTAAGACTAGTCATTGATTTTTCTTAATAAAATTTATGTTAACTACTTATATCTTTCTAGACAATTCAATTCAATATTGATATTGATATGCCTGCATATATGGTGATAAAATAACATTAGTTTAGCAAAAGTTGTATAATATAAGAAATATTAAGAAACATTAATAGTTATTGCTGAATTAATATGCAAAATTGATAAAGGGGAAAATAATATGAAACTAAAAAATAACAAAATATCACCAACATAGTTTTAAAATAGAGTTTTGTATCATGTTCACTTTATCCAGTTCATCCAAAGAAATAGGCTCTCCCAACCCATAGTCCTGAAAAACTCTAAGGCCTCTATCCTTTGACATTTTCTCCAAATACTTTTAGCAGATAGGCAAAGTCAACAAGGAAATAACCAGAAGATAAAGAAAGCACTAAGAAACAACTAGGGACTATATTTTTCATCAGAAAATACAACAGAGTCTACCATTTGTCTTATATTGGCCAAAAAGATATGATAACGTTTATCTCAAAATCAGCAGAAAAGTATAAGTTCAGCATTCCTTCAAGAGGCTTACAATATTGTAAAATTTCATATTTCTGATCTTTAGGTTTACTGTAGCTAATGTCTTCTATGATGTTACGAATAATGGAGCACATTTTTATCAGCAGCTAAAAAGTCCCATAGGTAGTGCCTCACAGGCTCAGAGATCATAAAGATTTCTAAGTAATATGGGAAAAGTCTGGAGAAAGCCTTCTCAACATTTCAAGAACATTTGGCATATCCGCTTTTTAAAAGAAAACTCCATCTTTTATCTTCCCCTAAATCTCAACGAAGCAAAAAACAAAACATATTCTCTTTTATCAGAACTATTTCAATATAGTTGTTTGTTTTCCAATATACTCATTTAAAATTCTACATATGCATATGTATGGATGTTCATATACAAGATATAATTATATTCATATATATATCCAGAATATATCCTGATCCTGAATCTTTTCATAGTATAATATTTCACATGCTGTTCCCAAAGTAGATGTTATAAATACCTTTAAGTGTGGGTTTGTTTTCATACTCAGGAGCAAACCCCATGACTTTTGAAAGAATGAAAGAAAATCTGACTACTCTTTTCAATTTGTTCCAAGAATAGAACTGCATAACTTGAATTTTAAAATGACAGCTTTGTAACATGGCCCCTTCAAGTAATAATATCCAACTCTATTTTATTGTGTTGTCTTGCTTTCAAATAAAACGCAAAAGGCAGAAACAATCTCTGAGTGAATCTTCTTTTGTGTTCAAGTTATCTACAATTTTACAAATGTTTCAGCATTGAGCACTATCTCTTAAAGTCATGGCAGAATCAGGATATGATGGAGAGATTCCAGCCTTCCTTTTTACTAATATCTACTGTGCAATTTACTTTTCATTCTTCTTATTTAGTTAGTCTTTTCTGTAAATATTGACCCCATGTAAGTTCCATGCACACCCAAGTAATTTAACTGTATTTTCAGTATATCTAGTCAGTTTAGTAATATCCTGTCTACTGTGTTAGGTGTTTGGAAACAAACTTTTTCTATGTGAGCTTCTACTCCTTTCTTTTCATATGCTTTTGTAGGTGAAAATGATTTTAAATATATTCATTGTGAAAGGTGACTTGTAAATACATTTTAAAGAATTTCATTTTCTCGAGACTCTTACAAGCAGCAATGCACTGTATCTTTGCACTCACAACAATGCTTTGTTTATCACTGCAGCTTTTCAGGGAACAGCATCAATTGATTACTTTTCTGTATGAGGTAGCCATCTTTAAATCTGTCACCAAATTAGATTTAAATTCAGCATGGAAAAAATTGTATATTCAGAGAGCTGTGCTGCTCGTAATATACATGTCAGGTTCTGAAAATTTAACTACCTCTGCTTTTTCAGTATCCATTTCTGAAATGCTGAATGCAAATATTTAATTTTTATAAAAGGAAATATTCTGTTCTTCAACTTTGCCATTATTTGATACATTAATTTAATGTAAATAATTTTTAAAGTAGTGTTAGGACCTTCAAGTATTAACAATGCATAAGGATGTTTTAAAATGTAGGGTTTTGCACTCGTGAACTGTGTAGGTCAAAGACTGTACTCTATAGAAACTTCCCAATTTCCATACAGCTTTATAGTTGTCAAAAAGAATAAAAAAATAGGTCACTACCAAAATATATGTGATTTTACCTCCACGGAAGCTCTGAAGTGAACCTTCCACTGTGTAATAGCAGATTAAGACACAGGAGTCTTCCAGGTCAAAGACAAAGGACTTGATTAATCAAAGTAAGAACCTGTACTTCAAAATCAGATCAGTTCTAAGGGTACACATTGCCTATTGGGCACAGCCAGGCAGAAGGAAGCTGTAACAGCATCTGTGCCAGAGCTGGGAGCCTGCTCCTCGGGTGCAGTTTCCTCCTTGGATGAATCACGTTGTTTTATTTCTTCCTCACAGTGCTCCTGTGCTTAATTTCTGCATCTCATTTACTGTCAATTTTAATAGAAAACTAATGAATGTGAGGTCATATCTTTATCACGTATCTATGGAAAAACTGACGTTATCCCTTAATGATTTGCAAAGAATAACAAGAGATGTTTGGAGTTTAGTAGATTGAAAGCGTGGGAGCAAAGGGAGCTCCAGGCAACTAAGAAATTCTGAGAGTATAAAAAATATTGTTCTCTGGGTTAGGAGCACTCCAGTTTGTTATCTAATACCAGATGCTCAGCCCTGATAATACACGTAAAATTATCATTGACCACACTGAGAAGGTTGTACTGATGTATTTAGTGGAAATATGCATATATATGGAGAATTAATGAAAAATGAGACCATGGATTCCAAAGATAGTAACAAATGTTTTGTGGAAAGTTTGGAGGAAGGTAAGGCAAGGGTGAAGTGATGAAAGTATGTTATAATCTTAAAATGGTAAAGGAAATAATTTAAAAATAGAAAAGACTGCACAATAAGTACAGCCAATTCATTCTCCTGTTTTCTCTGCACACTGTACACAGGGGATACAGATATAAACAAAAGCCAACCGAGTCCTTACTGTTCTGTACTGTCTTGCTATACCAAGCTAGTAAAGAAAGCAAAGGACATACTCAAATATAAAATGTATTACAAGTGGAAGAAAGGAAAATGTCTGCTGATAAAACCACTTACAATTTAAATATCTTCACTGACATACACATTTCTGTGTAACACACCAAGAAATCTGAATATAAAGATTATCCACATATGCCTTGAAGTTTTAAAGTTAATAAATTAATTCACAGCCCTTGGTACTGCCAAGATTCGACCCCCAGTGCAGGTTAATATGGAGGGGGGGCAATAAGGGAGATGTATAGGGGGAATACCCACATGGGGAAGGGGAATGGGAGGGAATGGGGGCTTATGGACAGAAAACCAGAAGGGGGAATAACCTTTGAAATGTAAGTAAAGAAATATATCTAATAAAAAATTTAAAAAATAAATGAATTCACCTTTCCTAGATTTTGTTTTTACCTTTAATTTAAGCTCCATTTGATCTGAAAAACTTAAAACACTCAAAGATGGCTTTTGCCCCATTGTAAAGTACCTACGTTTGGGAATGTGAAGAAAGTGAGTTATTGTTGTAACCTTCTTTCTAAATCAAGCTTTCTATTCTAGAATGAACATAACTAGAACCTTATTTTAGAAAACCACAGTAGCTGAAAGGGTTTCTATTCTCCTCCATCCCCACAGTTCTAATTTTATTATTTATGTGTTTCCCAATTAGTTGGATAATCTAAAACTCTAAATATTGCATGCACTTACATACTGCATCTATCAGAACTAAATGTCACACTACATATTTCAGAAACAAATGTACTTTGCCTGCATTCCCAATTAACACTGTGATCTTACATATGCGTTTTCTAATATGACTAAGGTGCTATCAAAGTTAGAAATTTTCATTAATTGTTCATTTGGACTCAGCTCCAGAAACATAAAAATTCCTGAACTTTCTTGGAATACTTCTGCATCTACCCAATTGCCTTCCTCTCTTTGTTCTGTTCTGTGTATTCTGAACGCCGTGTCTACAGAAAATATTCTTCTTCACTGTATGTGCTATGGCTTCCAGCATCAAGAGTTTACACTGGGTGAATTAATGTCATTCACTACTTTACTTCATTAAAAAAAATGACATGGCAACAAATACTAAATTGAGGAGCTCTATCTACTGAGTGTCTACTAACCAGTCTGTTTTCAGCTTCGGACGGTTTTTCTGTGTTTCCACTTGTATGTCTGCATGGTCAACTTTATTTCTTAAAGAAAAACTGTAGAAGTTTCCTGAATCCTCATCTCCTAACAAAGTCATAAAATTGAAGAATTTCTACTTGAACCTAAAGTTCTTAGTTTCACTGTTCCTCATCTCTTAGAAAGAGTAATCTGTATGTAATATGGAATTACAGAACTACAATTTCCACTCCATGTGTTGCTTTCTGAACGATTGTGAATGCTATATCTTAAACTTTATTCTTGCTTAGTTCAGGTACTGTGGCTTTTAATGTGTATTTGCCATTTGTCTATTCAAAGCCTTTCATGAAACTTATTTTTCCCCAGAGGAAAGGAAATCACATTGACTTTAACTATGTGAGGAACATGGCTTGGTCCTTGGGCACAAAATAGACAATTCTGTATTTCTTAAGTTAACACTGGAAACCACAGGGAAAGAAATCATGCATGGAGATAATAGGACTAGAGAAAAAGAATGTAAAAAATATTGAGCATTCAAACATTCCTCTATTAACCAAGCAAAGTGGGCTTTATACAGCTTATTTGAATGGGCTTTATCTCACGTCTTCCTGAAGCCGGTTTTTGAAGTAGTTATGGCTTTACCACATTTCTTTCCTTTATCAGCTCCCTGTCCATCTTTATACCAGTACTGGGTTCAATGTTTACTTTGCTGTTCCTTGTATTCAGTCTTCCGTTTACATGAGCATAAATATTTGTTTACAGAGGCAGTGCAGCTAGCAGATCTCGGGATTCATTTGCTTAGATTTTGTGTTCTTACGCTTTAGCCTGTAGTTGCCATTTAATAAATATCTGGAGAAATAAAATGAATTGCAGAGGTTAGGTAAGAAATTCATTCCAAAGAATGTGTGTCTGAGGACGTTCTCTGCTATGAAATCAGCTCTTCTGAATGTAAGCCTTGCTCTTTGAATTCTAATCCTGATCCCAGGTGATTTGTTGTAATACATTTTAGTTGAGGGGCATAGTGTGTGGTGGTATGGACGTTAATCCTCACTACTCAGGAAACAGGGAAGAAGATTGAAAGAAGAAATGTCTGGGCTTCAGAGAAGGTTCAAGCCAAGACAAACTAGTGAAAATTTCAAAAATAACAATTGTTAAGAAACAGAGTCAGAATCTCTGACAGTGAGTCAAGTACATTAACATATTTCAAAGGCTTATTTCTTTTCTCTCTTTTTTGAAAAATTATTTTTATTTACATTTAAAATGGCATTCCCAGTTTCCCATCCATAAAGCCTCTTTCCTTTCCCCCTCCCCCCTCCCGCTTCTATGAGGGTTTTCCCCTATCCATCTATCCTCTACTTCCTGCCTTCCCTCCCTGACATTCCCCTACACTGGGGTGGGGGTCCAGCCTTGACAGGACCAAGGACTTCTCCTCCTATTGGTGCCCAACAAGGCCATCTTCTGCTCTATATCTAGTTGGAGCCTTGTGTACACTTTGAGTAGTGGTTTAGTCCCTGAGAGCTATGGTTGGTTGGTATTGTTGTTCCTATGGGGTTGTAAGTCCCTTCAGCTTATTCAATTCTTTTTCTAATTCCTTCAATGGGGATCCCTTTCTCAGTTCAAGGGTTTGCTGCTAGCATTTGCCTCTGTATCTGTCATGCATTTGCCTCTGTATTTTTCATGCTCTGGTTGAGCCTCTCAGAGATAGCTATATCCGGCTCCTGTCAGCATGCACTTCCTGGCTTCATCAATATTGTCTATACATATGCTGGATCCCCACGTGAGGCAGGCTCTAAATGGCCATTACTTCAGCCTCTGCTCCAAACATTTTCTCGATATCTCCTTCTATGAATATTTTTCTTAAAAGGGGAAACCCTTTTGAGAAAGACTGAAGCATCTGCACTTTGGTCCTCCATCTTATTGAACTTCCTGTGGTCTGTGGATTGTATCTTGGGTAATTCGAGATATTGGGCTAATATCCACTTATCAGTGAGTGTATAACATGTGTAATTTTTTTTGCAATTCAGCTACCTCACTCAGAGTGATATTTTCTACTTCCATCCATATATCTATGAATTTCATGAAGTCATTTTTTTGATAACTGAGTAATACTCCATTATGTAGATTTAACACATTTTTCTGTATCCATTCCTCTGTTGAAGGATATCTGAGCTCTTTCCTGCTTCTGGCTATTTAAATAAGGCTGCTATGAACATAGTGTAGCATATGTCCTTGTTATATGTTGGAGCAACTTTTGGGTATATGCCCAGGAGTGGTATAGCTGAATCCTCAGGTAGTACTATGTCCAGTTTTCTGAGGAACTACCAGACTGATTTCCATAGTGGTTGTACCAACTTACAGTCCCACCAACAATGGAGGAGTGTTCCTCTTTCTCTACATTCTCACCAGCATCTGTGGTTACTTGAGTTTTTGATCTTAGCCATTCTGATTGGTGTGTGGTGGATTCTTAGGGTTGTTTTGATTTGTATTTCCCTGATGACTAAGGATGATGAATATTCCTTTAGTTACTGCTCAGCCATCAATATTCCTCACCTGAGAATTCTTTGTTTAGCTCTGTACCCCAATTTGTAATATGGTTATTAGGTTCTCTGGAGTCTAACTTCTTAAGTTTTAACGTATTGGATTCTAGCCCTCTATCAGATGTAGGATTGGTAAAGATCTTTTCCCAAACTGTTGGTTGCTGTTTTGTCCTAATGACAGTGTCCTTTGCCTTACAGAAGCTTTGCAGTTTTATGAAGTCTCATTTGTTGATTCTTGATCTTAAAGCATAAGCCATTGGTATTCTGTTCAGTAAATTTTCCCCAGTTCCCATGTGTTCAAGACTCTTCCCCACTTTTTTTTTCTATTAGTTTGAGTGTATCTGGTTTGATATGGATGTACTTGATCTTGTACAGGGTGATAAAAATGGATCAATTTGCATTCTTCTACAAGTTGACCTCCAGTTGAACCAAATTTGTCAAAAATGCTATCTTTTTTCCATTGGATAGTTTTAACTCCTTTGTCAAAGATCAAGTGACCATAGGTGTATGGGTTCATTTCTGGGTCTTCAATTCTATTCCACTGATTTATCTGCCTGTCTCTGTTCCAATGCCATACATTTTTTATGACTATTGCTCTGTAATACTGCTTGAGGTCAGGGATGGTGATTCCCCCAGAAGTTCTATTATTGTTGAGTATAGTTTTCTCTATCCTGGGTTTTTTGTTATTACAAATAATTTTGCAAATTGCCTTTTCTAGCTCTAAGAAGAATTGAGTTGGAATTTTGATGGGGATTGCATTGGATCTGTAGACTGCTTTTGGCAAAATGGCCATTTTTACTATATTAATTCTGCCAATCCATGAACATGGGAGTTCTTTCCATCTTCTGTGATTTTCAATTTCTTTCTTCAGAGACTTGAAGTTCTTGTCATACAGTTCTTTCTCAGACTGTTTATCCTTTGAGTAGATGAAAGCTACTGATTTGTTTGAGTTAATTTTATACCCAGCCCCTTTGCTGAAATATCAGGCTTAGTAATTTTCTGGTGGAACTTTTGGGGTCACTTAACTATATTATGTCATCTGCACATAGTGATATTTTGACTTCTTCCTTTCTAATTTGTATCCCTTTGACCTCCTTTTGTTGTCTGATTGCTCTGTCTAGGACCTCAAGTTCTATTTTGAATTAATAGGGAGAGAGTGGGCAGACTTCTCTATGCCTCTATTTTTGTGGGATTGCTTCAAGTTTCTCTCCATTTAGTTTGATGTTTGGTACTGGTTTGGTATATATTGCTTTTACTAAGTTTAGGTATGGGCCTTGAATTCCTGATTTTTCAAGACCTTTATCATGAGGAGTGTTGCATTTTGTCAAATGCTTTCTCAGCATCTAATGAGATGATCTTTCTTTTTCCTTTCAGTTGTCTACATAGTTGATTACATTGATGGATTCCCTTACATTGCACCATCACTGTATCCCTGGGATGAAGCCTACTTGTTCATGATGGATGATCATTTTGATGTGTTCTTGGTTTTAGTTTGTGAGAATTGTATTGAGTATTTTGGCATCGATTTTCATTAGGAAAATTGGTCTGAAGTTCTTCTTTGTTGAGCCTTTATGTAGTTTAGGTAAAAGCATGATTGTGGCTTCATAGAAGGAATTAGGTAGTGTTACTTTTGTTTCTATTTTGTGGAATAGTTTGGACAGTATTGGTATTGGGTCTTCTATGAAGGTCTGATAGAATTTTCCACTAAAGCTATCTAGTCCTGGGCTTTTGTTTGGTTGTGAGACTTTTAGTAACTGCTTATATTCCTTTAGGAGTTATGGGACTATTTAGATGGTTTATATGATTATGATTTAACTTAGGTATCTCGTATCTGTCTAGAAAATTGTCCATTTCATCCAGATTTTCCTGTTTGTTGAACATAGGCTTTTGTAGTATGGTTTAACGATTTTCTTTTTAATTTCCTCGGTTTCTGTTGTTATGTCTCCTTTTTCATTTCTGATGTTCTTAATATGGATATACTCTCTATGCCATCTAGCTAGTATGGATAAGGGTTTATCAAATTTGTTAATTTTCTCAAATAACCAGCTCCTGGTTTTTTGTAGATCCTTTGTATAGTTCTTTTTGTTTCTACTTGGTTGATTTCAGCTCTGAGTTTGATTATTTCCTGCCATCTATGCCTCTTGGGTATATTTGCTTCTTTTTGTTCTAGACATTTTAGGTGTGCTGTCAAGCTGCTAATGTATGCCCTTTCCATTTTCTTTTTGGAGGCACTCGGAGCTATGAATTTTCCTCTTAGCACTGCTTTCATTGTGTCCCATAAGTTTGGGTACGTTGTGCCTTAATTTTCATTAAATACTAAAAAAGTCTTTAACTGCTTTTTTATTTCTTCTTGACCAAGTTATCATCGAGTAGAGCGTTGTCAAACTTCCATGTATATATGGTTTTCTGTCATTATTGTTGTTCAGCATCCTTAGTCATCATGGAAATGCAAATCAAAACAACCCTGAGATTCCACCTCACACCAGTCAGAATGGCTAAGATTAAAAAATTCAGGTGACAGCAGATGCTGACAAAGATGGGTGAAAGAGGAACACTCCTCCATTGTAGGTGGGATTGCAAACTGGTACAACCACTCTGGAAATCAGTAGAAAATTGGACATTCTACTACCTGAGGACCCAGCTATACCGCTCTTGGGCATATACCCAAAAGATGCTCCAACATATACAACAAAGACACATGCTCCACTATGTTCATAGCAGCCTTATTTATAATGGCCAGAAGCTGGAAAGGACCCAGATGCCCTTCAACAGAGGAATGGATTCAAAAAATATGGTACATCTACACAATGGAGTACTACTCAGCTATCAAAAACAGTGACTTCTTGAAATTCATAGGCAAATGGAATGAACTAGAAAATATCATCCTGAGTGAGGTAACTCAAATACAGAAAAACACACTTGGTATGCACTCATATTAGTCAAAAAGCTCAAAATACCCCAGATGCAATCCACAGACCACAGGAAGCTCAAGAAGAAAGATGACCAAAATGTGAATGCTCCCACTACTTCTTAAAAGGGGAAAAATATCCATAGGAGGGGATATGGGAGCAAAGTTTAGAGCAGCGACTCAAGGAATGGACATTCAAAGCCTGCCCCACATGAGGCCTATATATATATATATATATATATATATATATATATATATATATATATACACAAAAAATAGATAAAATTGATGAAGCTAAAAACTGCATGCTGAAATGGACCAGATACAGATCTCTCCTGAGAGGCACATCCAGAGCATGTCCAATACAGAGGTCAATGCTAGCAGCAAACCACTGAACTGAGAACAGGAACCCCTTGAGGGAAATTAGAGGAAATATTGAAAGATTTGAAGGAGCTTGCAACCCTATAAAAACAATAATTCCAACCAGCCAGAGCTTCCAGGGATGAAACCACTACCGAAAGATTATACATGGACTGACCCAGGGCTCCAACTGCATAAGTAGCAGAGAATAGCCTTGTTGGGGCACCAGTGGAAGGGGAAGCCCTTGGTCCTGCCAAGGCTGGACCTCCAGTGCAGGGGAATATGCGGGAGCAGTAAGGAGGATGTATAGGGGGAATACCGGTATGGTTAATGGGGAGGGGAGGGAAATGGGGACTTATTGACAGGAAACCGGGAAGGGGGATAACATTTGAAATGTAAGTAAAGGAATATATCTAATAACTTTTTTTAAAGATTTATTTATTTTATTTATGTTGAGTACACTGTGTCTGTCTTCAGACACACCAGAAGAGGGCATCAGATCTCACTACTGATGGTTGTAAACCACCATGTGGTTGCTGGGATTTGAACTCAGGACCTTTGGAGAGCAGCTGTGCTCTTAACCACCGAGCCATATCTCCAGTCCATAAATTATTTTTTAAAAAGTTGATTTTAGTGGATATTAGAACGGCTACTCAAGCTTGTTCCTTGGGACCATTTCCTTGGAAAATTGTTTTCCAACATTTTACTCTGATGTAGTATCTGTCTTTGTCACTGAGGTGTGTTTCCTGTATGCAGCAAAATGCTGGGTCCTCTTTACATTTCCATTCTGTTGGACTATGGCTTTTTATTTGGGAATTGAGTCCATTGAGTTAAGAGATATTAAGGAATAATGATTTTTGTTTCTGTTATTTTTGTTATTAGAGGGAGAATTATGTTTGAGTGGCTTTCTTGGGTTTCTTGCAAGGTGATTATTTTTTGCTTTTCCTAGGAGTTAGTTTCCCTCCTTGTGTTGGATTTTCTCATCTATTATCCCTTGCAGGACTGGATTTGTGGAAAGATATTGTGTAAATTTGTTTTGTCATGGAAAATCTTGGTTTCTCCATCTATGTTAATTGAGAGTTTTTCTGTTTATAGAAGCTGGGGCTGACATTTGTGTTCTCTTTGGTTCTATATGTTATCTGCCCAGTATCTTCTTGCTTTCATAGTCTCTGGTGAGAAGTCTGATATAATTCTTCAGGTCTGCCTTTATATGTTACTTGACCTTTTTCCCTTATTGATTTTAATATTCTTTCTTTGCTTTGTGAATTTGGTGTTTTTGACTATTATGTGACAGGAGGAATTTCTTTTCTGGCCCAACTATTTGGAGTTCTGTAGGCTACTTTTGTGTTTATGGGCATCTCTTTCTTTAAGTTAGGGAAGTTTTCTTCTATAATTTTGTCGAAAATGTTTGCTGGCCCTTTAAAATTGGGAGTCTTCACTCTCTCCTATACCTATTATCTTTATGTTTGATCTTCTCATTGTGTCCTGGATTTCCTGGATATTTTGGGTAGGAGCATTTTGTGTTTTACACTTTCTTTGTCATTTTGTCAATGTTTTCTATGGTATTTCCTGCCCCTGGGATTCTCTCTTCTATTTCTTGTATTCTGCTGTTGATGCTTGCATCTATGACTCCTGATCTCTTTCCTAGGTTTTCCTAGGTTTGTCTCCCTTTGTGCTTTCTTTATTGTTTCTTTTTCCCTTTTTAGATCTTGGATGATTTTGTTCAATGCCTTCACCAGTTTGGTTGTGTTTTTTTGGTAATTCTTTAAGGAATTTTTTGCTTCTTCTTTAAGGGCTTCTACCTATTTAACTGTGTTGTCCTGTACTTCTTTAAGAGAATCATTTATGTCCTTCTTAAAGTTCTCTATGATCATCATGAAATGTGGTTTTAAATCCAAATCTTGTTTTTCTGGTGTTTTGGGGTATCCAGTATTTGCTTTGGTGGGAGAACTGGAGTCTGATGATGCCAAGCAGTCTTGGTTTCTGTTGCTTTTTTTCCTCTTGCCATCAGGTTGTTTCTCGTGTTAGCTAGTCTTGCTGTCTCAGAGAGTGGCTTGACCCTTCTGTAAGCTTGTGTTCCAGCACTCCTGTATACTTGTGGATCTGGGATCAGGGCTCTGGAACCGGGTCAGCGATGGGAGCAAGCAGAACCTGGAAGGGTCCTGTTCCAGACTGCTCCTGGGTTTGTGTGTCCTAAGGGCTCCAAGAGAAGCCCTTGCTTGGAAGAGAAGATTTGGTCTTACCTCTTCTCTCAGGTGTGTCAGTGTTCGTGGAGAGTGGCTTTCAGCTCTGGGCACAGGCAGAAACTGTAAGGTCCTGCCTCTGATTGCTTCTAGGTTCCTGTGTCCAGAGGGCACTAGGTGGGTTTCCGCTTGGGCTAGGAATGTCAGCAGAAGTAGAGGTCTCCCCTGAGCTCTCGGCATTGTCCACACTTCTGAGACTTCAGCCTCTGCCCCACAATATTTGGGTACAGAAAGCTGTGTGACTGGGTCAGCTCTGGGGGCAGGCAGAAACCGGAAGGTCAAGGATTTATCAAATACATTACCAACCTGCTATATAGTTGCACATGGGACTAGGCACTGTGAGCATTTTAGTAGACATTTGTAAGCTGATATCTCCATACTAGAAAATAATTTCTTAGTAAATATAATTTCAAGACACTTAAATTTTATCATTGCTGTTTTTCATTTGTTTTCTCTTTGTACTGAGTGTGAACATAGGGCCTTGTACTTGACAGGCAAATGCCTTATAGCTGAGTTACATTCCAAACACACAAGCCTTTGTGTTTCAAAAAGTTATGATGGTAAGAAATCAAATGTGGAAGTATTGCTTCATAGCTATAAATGTGTTATCCATCTATGTTCATTTCTCAATTATACCAGGCCTGGTTCTACCTTGTTATATTTCCTCAAGTAATCCACTGAGCTACTATTGTATCTTGACAAACTTGACATAATCAAAGCTCTAATATTTTCCAAAGGAGTAAAGTATTCTATCAAGATAATATTGTACATAATTCCAAAAATACAATTTAGATTTGAACAGTTTTAACTTTGAAGTATAGATTGTTTGGATAATTCAAAGTTAATATATCAACTCTATTTATTCTTCTCTATCAAAATAGTGCCTCTCATGAAATAAGATTCCTCTGAATTAATGAGGACATCTGTTAAATCTATATTTTAAAATTAAGCAAATTAGTTGCATCTGCAAATTTTCACTTTCTAGTAATTTACGTCACTTTTACTATTTCATAGATGTCATGTACATTAAATTTTTACTTCTTTTATTTTTACATAAAACATAGTTATTTATGCAAAGAACTTACAAAGATTTGGCTAAAGATATCAGCACAAATTTAATGTTGAATAGAATGGACATATAATATCTATAAAACTCTATAAATTGAAAAATAAAACAAAAACACTAGAAATAGAGACTAGAGTATTTATGAAGATGTTTTACATAATAATGGAAGAGAGGACTACTCTTGCTTGAAACATAGCTGTGAACACAAGCTGTGAGCAATGATAATAGAAGTGTTGTACCTACAACTTTTATGTGCCCTCTCAAGGAAAACCCACTTTAATGCATTTCCAAAATGGTTATCATAAATGACTACTTACCTAATATTTTAAAAACTGAAAGTTATTTTAATGGTCGAAACATTTAATTTTTATTTTTCTTCCAGAAATTGTATTGCTATGCAACCATAAAGTTAATACAAATGTCTATTTAAGATTACTTTTAAATTTTGTTGTAAGAATTATACTGATCTCATGCTTTATACTGATGATAGAAGTCTAATTTATCACAAATATATAGTGGGAGAGGGATGTCTGATCTGAGTTCATTCCAATTTTATTTAAATTTATTACTCATATACCTTAACCTGTTTTATTCTGACATGGGGATGGATTAATAAGATCCTCTCATTATAGTCTTACCAAGGTTAATTTGGCAACCATATTCCAAGATTCTCATTGTTAGATGTACAGTTTGAAATGCAGTTTTCACATTCTAAATGTTGTTTGATGTTCTGATGTTCTGTCACATGACAGTTATTCCTACAGCATGTTGTTTCACTAATATCAATGAAAATAATCTATTTTAAACGTCATCTGGCCAAATCAGACAAACCTAGAAAGATTACTCTCTGATTAATTATAAGTTAGCTGAAGATCATTGTCCACAAACTGTTAGATATCACACTTTTGTTCCTTTTTTATTGGATATTCTTAAATTTACATTACATTTCAAATGTTACCCCTTTTCCTGGTTTCCTGTCCAAACCCCCCCAACCCATTTCCCTCCTCCTTCTATGAGGGTGTTGCTCCACCCATCCATCTACCCCTTCTCTCCTCCCTGCCCTGACATTCCCCTACACTGCAGGGTGGGGGGGAGGGCGTCTAGCCTCAGCAGGATCAAGGACTTCTCCTCCCTGGTGCCTCACAAGGCCATACCCTGCTATATATGCAGCTGGAGCCATGGGTCTGTCTATGTGTACTCCTTGGATTGTGGTTTAGTTGGTTGGTATTGTTGTTGGGGTTGCAAACCCCTTAAGCTCCTTCAAACCTTTCTCTAACTCCTCTAATGGGGACCCTTTGCTCAGTTCAATGGTTGGCTGCAAACATTCACCTCTGTATTTGTCAGGCTCTGGCAGAGACTCTCAGGAGACAGCTATATCAGGTTCCTGTCAGCATAGGAGGGATAATCTATCACATGTATAGACTGTGTCCTAACTTACAGAGTGCAGAAATATACATGCCTAAAGAGTATTCTGCAAAAGCAGTGACCTCTATCCTGCTTGTTGTCTATCATGGTCCAATCACTAAATACCTGCTGGATGAGTGAGTGAGTGAATGAATGAATGAATGGAAATTTGCATGGATGTACCTCATCATAGAGTTAATTTAGTCATTTCTCATATACAGTACATGGTATTAAATCTCTCCCATATTATTGTTTTCAGAGAATCTACTGAAAACTAACCTAGTTTCTATTTTACTAATTAGTTCTGACCTAATCTGAACTTTGTGGCTCTGTTCTATATAACTGACATGCATTTGCTATTGGAACTTCATTCAACTTGCAGATGGCTTCCCGGCTGTTACCCCTTAGAGACTCAATCTTTGAGGGAAAACATATGTTAATGCTCAAGTTATTTCCAAAGAAGTTAGTCCCCCTCTCCCTTTTAAATGGTGGATTTAGGCTTCAGGAAAATATACCCCCAGATAAACATGATTCTGGGATTAACCAGATACAAGCATAAGAGTTGAATCTCTTTGATAATGAGTAATCAGGTTTGGATAAAATATTTAAGCCGTTACTCAGAAATATATGGAAATGTGAGGAATTTCATACATTTTAAGGAAACCAACTTAATGTTCTGTGTTTCAAAATAGAGAACTTGAATTTGCTTAACACTATTTTGAGCAATGATTTGAATATTTTCTATAAGCAATGTGATGTTAGAAGATTTACAAGAGATTAAATTTTGTGTTAATTTTTAGAATTCTGCATGATTTTCATAATTTAGCCATTCAATCAAACTCTGATATTCTGTTTTGTACCTAAAAGATTTCCATGTTGATTCATAAACTATACTCTTTAGGGTTTTGTACCATGGTTATGAGATATGAATTACTTACTTTAAGTATATAAACATATGTAGTAACTTATTGGACTTTCAGAAATCATTTAAAATTATGAAAGACTCTAATTTAAATAATTATGGATACTATAGGAGTTCTGTAGTCGATTTTAATTCTGTTTAACAAAAATATGTTGGTATTTGTAGTATTGTTTTAAATCCAAATCTGTTATTTTCATATGTAACATGAAAACAGTAAGAATTCTGCTTTTTGATTTTTTTTCCTGCACAGGTCGACATTTGAGTAAAGCAAAGCTGAGTTGGCATTATGAAGGTGTTCGTGATGAACATCTGTATTTATTTACTACAGACTTAACTTAGCCTATATTTATGGAGGACTTTTATAGTATTCAACTTTAGGGTCATCAGTTACTAGTAGAAATGTTTGTTGATTAGAAACCCAAAAGTCATTTTTCCAATCTGTTGGTTACCTTTTTGTTCTATTGACAGGGTACTTTGACTTACAAAAGCTTTGCAATTGTGTGAGGTCCCATTTGTCCAGTCTTAGAGCATAAGCCACTGGTGTTCTGTTCAGGGAATTTCCCACTGTGCCCATGTGTTCGAGGCTCTCTATTAATTTCACTGTATCTGGTTTTATGTGGAGGTCCTTGATCCACTTGGACTTGAACTTTGTACAAGGCAATAAGAATGGATCAATTTGCATTTTTCTACATATTGACCAGCAATTGAACCAGCACCATTTGTTGAAAATTCTGTCTTTTTTCTACTGGATAGTTTTAGCTCCTTTGTCAAAGATCAAGTGACCATAGGTGTGTGGGTTCATTTCTGGGTCTTCAATTCTATTCCATTGATCTACCTGCCTGTCTCTGTACCAATACCATGCAGTTTTTTTTTTTTTATTATGATTGCTCTGTAATATAGTTTGAGGTCAGGGATAGTGATTTCCCAAGTTCTTTTATTGTTGAGGACAGTATTTTCTATCCTTTGTTTTTTGTTATTCCAAATGAATTTGCAAATTGCTCTTTCTAACTCTATAATTAATTGAGTTGGAATTTTGATGCATTGAACCTGTAGACTGCTTTTGGCAAGATGGTCATTTTTACTATATTAATCCTTCCAATCCATTAGCATGGGACATCTTTCCATATTCTGATATCCTCTTCAATTTCTTCCTTTAGAGACATAAGGTTCTTGTCATACAGATCTTTCACTTGCTTGGTTAGAGTCACTCTGAGGTATCTTATTTTATTTGTGGCTATTGTGAAGGGTATCATTTCTGCAATTTCTTTCTCAATCTGTTTATCCTTTTAGTAGAGAAAGGCTACTGCTTTGTTTGAGTTAATTTTATATCCAACAACTTTGCTGAAGTTGTTTATCAATTTTAGAAGTTCTCTGGTGAAATTTTTTAAGTATACTATCATATCATCTGCAAAGAGTTACATTTTGATTTATTTATTTCAAATATGTAATCAATATATACAAGGAACTCAAGAAGTTAGACGCCTGAGAATCAAATATGCCTATTAATTAATGGAGTACAGAGTTAAACAAAGAATTCTCAACTGAGGAATACAGAATGGCTGAGAAGCACCTAAAGAAGTGTTCAACATTCTCAGTCATCAAGGAAATGCAAATCACCACAACCCTGAGGTTTCACCTCATACCAGTCCTTCCTGATACAGAGAGGATGCTTGCAGCTAACCATCAGACTGAGCACATGGACTCCAATGAAAGAGTTAGAGAAAGGACTGAAGGAGCTGAAGAGGTTTGCCACCTCATAGGAAGAACAGAAATATCAACTAACCAGAAGCCCCAGAGCTCCTGGGGACTAAACCAGCAACCAAAGAGTACACATGGAGGGACTTATGGTTCTAGCAACATATGTAGCAGAGGATGGCATCATCTGGCATCCACAGGAAGAAAAGCCCTTGGTCTTGGGAGGGCCCATTTCCCCAGTATATGGGAATTGCAGAGTATTGAGGTGGGAGTAGATGGGTGGGAGTGGTAACATCTTCATAGAAACAGGTGGAAAGGGGATGATATTTGAGATGTAAATACATAAAATATCCTATGGGGGTAAAAAACCTCAGGTGTCAGCAGATGCTGGTGGGGATTTGGAGAAAGAGGAATACTCTTCCATTGTTGGTGGGTTACAAGCTGTACAACCATTCTGGAAATCAGTCTGTTGGTGCCTCAGAAAATTGGACATAGTACTACCTGAGGACCCAGCTATACCATTCCTGGACATACACCCAAATGATGCTCCCAACATATAACAAGGTAGCAGCCTTATTTATAATAGCCAGAAGCTAGAAGGAACCCACATGTCTTTCAACAGAGGAATGGGCACAGAAAATAAGGTACATTTACACAATGGAGTACTACTCAGCTATTAAAAATTATGACTTCATGAAATTCTTAGGCAAATGGATAGAACTAGAAAATATGATGCTGAATGAGGGAACCCAGTCACAAAAGAGCACACATGGTGTGAAGTCAAGGAAATTTGGATATTAGCTCAAAAGCTAGGAATAGCCAAGATACAATTCACAGATCAAATGAAGCTCAAGAAGAAACACAAAAATGTGGGTGCGTCAGCTTTTCTTAGAAGAAGGAACAAAGCACTCAAGGGAGGAAATAAGGAGACAAAGTGTGGAGCAGAGACTGAAGGAAAGCCCATCCAGTGACTTCCCCTCCTGGTAATCTATCCCATATACAGACATCAAACACAGGCACAATTGAGGATTCCAAGAAATGCTTGCTGATAGGAACCTGATATACCTTTCTCCTGAGAGGTTCTGTCAGAGTCTGACAAATACAGAGGTGGATGCTAGCAAACAACCATGGGACTGAGCAAAGGGTCCCCAGTGGTGGAGTTAGAGAAAGGACTGACAGAGCTGAAGGTGGTTTTAACCTATAGGAAGAACAACAATATCACCAACCAGATCCCACAGAGATCCCAGGGACTAAACCAAAAAGAGTAAGCCAAAGAGTACACATGGAGGGACCCATGGCTCTAGGTGCATATGTAGCAGAGGAAGGCCTTGTTGGACATAAATTGAAGGATATGTCTCTTGTTTTTGGAAGGCTCGATGCCCAGTGTAGGGAAAGGTCAGCAAGTGAGATGGAAGTGGGTGGGTAGGTGGGAGAGCACCCTCACAGAAGCAGGGTGAGGAAGGAAGGGATACAGGGTTTCCAGAGGGAAACTGGGGAAGGGGATAATAACATTTGAAATGTAAATAAATGAAATATCCTATAAAAATAAAATAAAAATAAATGATCTAAATTAAGGCAAAAAATAAATAAAAATCAATAAAAAATAAGAATCCCAAAAGACACATTTCTGTGCCTCAAAAAGATTCTTGATCTCTAAAAGTGACTGATTATATTTAAGTAAAATCCTTTCACAGAAACTCGGTTACAAAATGAAACAAATTAGTTGGGCCCTTATATAAACACATAGATACAGTACCTAGAGGGACAGGAAGGCCATTCAGTGATAGTTATAATCATGCAGTAAACAAAGAAATCTAAGAGAGCTAATGGACATGAGGAAGATATATAGAATGGTATTGAAGGGATTTAAGGTAGATGAAAAGTGATATGGTCAAAATAAGAGGGAGAATATAAAAATACAAAACAACAAATTTATTTGTAATTTGAAGAACTAACAAACTAGACCATTTGGATCATAGTTCCTGTGAGGTTGGGAGTTTGGAGGTTTAGAGCTAAATTGTTGAGAGAAGTGGTCATACGTTACAGCTGGGAAATATGTCTGATTGCATTTTACCCAAAGAACATAAAGAAACTACTAAAGAGCTGAAGGAGAAGAGATGTGCTAATAATAAGAAGCCAGGTCCTGTGTACATTTTGAGGAAGAGTCTGAAGCATAGAATGTAGGAGAGTGTGGGCTGCAAGAAGGCTGTAGTGGTTCAGACAAAAGTTTCTAGCTGATCCTGTTTTGCTATTTTGATATGGAAGCTGCACTAGTGACACCATGACAAGAGGACCTATTGTTTTGTAAAAAGTACATTTAATTTAGGGCTAACAATTACAACGTGTCAGAGCCCACAATTACCATAGAAGGGAAAGCATCTCTGCTACCAGTCAACCGTGGAGCTGGGTGGGGCAAGAGTGAAAGCTTACATTTGATGCACTAGGCAGATGGAAGAAGTGTTAACAGGGAATCCACAGGATTTTGAACCTCAAGGCTCACCCAGAGTGATACACATTTTCTAACAAGACCATACTTCCTCAAACAAGGCCACACTCCTTCCCAGACAGTTACACCAATTGAGTATGAAACCTTCCAACATATTAGTGTAAGGTTGTCTTTCTCATTTAAACCAGCATGAAGGCTTTACCTAAAAGGGTGGGAATTTTCTTCTCTCAGTGAAATTCAATGTACTAAAGTGACCAATAGAATTATCCTGGATTTGAGTTATTTTTCAGAAGGACGTTAGCAGAATGAGAGACTTCTTATCCACAGGCGTTGTATATGGATGATGAAAAATTATGTGGACAGAGAACACTGATGATAAAAAATGACTGACATTAGGAATGTTGAAAGAAACAAATGTATGATTTGGAGACAAAGGGGAGGTAGAAATGGGGTGAAGAACCCTAGGCAGGAGTACCAGGAAGTGGCAACATTTGGAATGTAAATAAATATAATAATTCAATAAAAATGATTAAACTAGAAGAGATGATTTCAGCATATATGAATTATGAGAAAACTGAGATAAAGTTAAGGGATAAGAATATAAAACAGACACAACACACACCCACACACCCACAAGAAAAAATTCAGTGAGTTAAAGTGATCTGGAGCTAAGAACAGGACAGCAAAGTATGATCTTGAATCATCACTTTAGTAAGATGATAAAACATGTAATGAGAGTAATTCATCTATGGCCCTATTCAAAGTGTCAAGCTGCACAAAGACCTGTGGTACTGGGAGATCCAATGAATGAGCAATTTGAAGTCCACAGAAACATGAATAACAGTAACTAAGAGTAATGTAATGAAGCTTAAAATAGAAGTATTTTAAGCATTTGTGAACTGTTAAATTGATTTTTGTATAGAAAAATTAGACTGGAAAATATTGTCAGAGCAGTCTTAAAATAAGTCTCATTTTATTTATCTGAATACAAATTCCTAGAAATTTAGTTACACCTACAAAACTGTTTCTACTGTATATACATTGTATATTCTACTGTATATACAATGTATATTCATTGATTTAGTGGATATGGCCAACGCTGCCAATGTAGAATAAAATAATCTTAGACTACAATTAACCTATGTGTATTCACACACACAAACATGTATGTGCGCACACACACACACACACACACACACACATACACACACACACACATCTACATCTGTGATATGGCCTAACATTCTTGCAATTATTAGATAAACCATTTGGAATATATCAAGTTTCACCTAGCTTCCACCAATTCAGAAATTATGAATGTTATCAGACAATATATGAAGCCTATAGCCAAGATTAACTGGCTTTGCTCTTACAAGCTAACCTGATATTTCTACTAATATGTCTGTTGACTTTCTTGATAAATGGTCTTCTTTGTTTTGTTATTATTTAAACTTAATGAAGTATTACCACACTGGACAATGGAAGGTAAATGTACCTGTATTCCAGGGGATGGTTAACCAGTCTATAGTCACACATTTAGTTCCAAAATTAACTATCTCTCATCTACTTTAGGTAAGAACTGTGTGACTTGCACACACACACACACACGGACACACACACACACACACACACACATACACACACACACACATGCACCTATGTAGCTTCAAAATACATGGTGATTCAGACCCTTAGTGCTTTACATTATGTATGAAGTTCTTTGTACTATCTAGCATAGAATAATCTTTAGTCCTTATGACTAAAGACATTTTGAGTATTTAGATATTTTATTATAGTTGTATTTTGCATGACTCTTGCTAATACTTTATAAATCTAACATGTTTTATGTTAGGTATGTGCCCTTTATCTAGGTAGCATATATAAACTCCATCAGTCCTCTTGCTGGAAAACATATTTAATATCTTAATCATCGTTTCCAGCTCCTGGGTTACTTCATAACACTAATTTGTTCATTTGGCTCCAAGACTCTCTATTTTTGCTTTTATATTTTTTCTTTGCTAATCCATTTTTTCTTTTTTATCAGACATTTAAGACTGTGAATCCCATTTTATGAATTATTCAAACTAGGCCCCCAGGACTGACAGCAATTCTTCTAGTGTTTATACTCTGTAGTTAAGTCTTTTTAGTTTGCTCCCTGTCATATTGATCTATAATGCCAATGAAATAACATAAAGATCAATTTGTGTTTGTATTTTTGTGCCCTTGATTTAACATCTTCCAGGGACCTGATGAGATAGAAACCTCCCAGCAGGCAATTCACAGTGCACATAAACAGAATCTCCTATGGCTGTGACTTCCACAGAATGTTAACTCACACTGAGGCTGCCAAAGACTGCATATTCATTTTCACATTTCTCAATATTAGATTTCAAAATGTTCAATTGCTTTTCATCATTTTTGCTTTTAGGTTCACTGTCTATGCCCAAATGAAACTTTGATTTATGTTTATAGATATTGAATTATATTTCAAGCAATCTGAATAAAAATATTAGCATATTTACACTTATAGTTACCTTTGTTGAAAATTAAAAACAGCATGTCTCTTCATCGAAAATTGGTCACATTCATAACAGGATTAAACATTTGACCCATGCAAATAAAGACTTGCTATAAACTAAGAAATGCATTTTATAATGGAAGTACAACCCGATATTTTCAATGTTATATATGGGCTCAGACTTACTAAGTGTATTTGTCTGACTTAAAATTTCTAGCTATTTTTTATAGTCAAATTTACTATCAGTAAGATTAGGACAGACTTTCATTTACATAATTTCTTAAAACATTTATTTACGTTTAGCAATTTTTAAACTATAGTCAAAAAATGAGATCCAAAAAGAAAAAAATAAGTAATTTTTTTTCTATCCTAGACCTTTTCTTTTTATCCAGTGGAACATCTATAAATAAATGTATAATATTTGGACCTTAATTTGTTTTGAAAAATTCTGTTAAAAGCTATTCACAGAAATGCCATATTTTTCTCGTTACATAATATACTGGGTTCTTTTTTGTTACTGTGAGAATACACTGAATGACAAAGCCAATGTGATGAGTACAGGGTTTATTTTGCTTAAACGTCCTGATTACAGTTCATCATGAAGGAAGTCATGACAAGAAACTGAACGCAGGAAGTATAGCAGAAATTCTGGATGAATTCTGCAAGCAGCTAGCTACCAATGAATTGCTTGGTTTGCTTTCTTATAGAATCCAAGGCCATTCATCAAGAGTGTCACCTCCCACAGTGGGCAGGGCCCTTCAACATCATTAATCAGGCAGTGTTCCTGCACACTTGCATTTAGGCCAATCTGATGGGAGCAAGTTTTCAACTGAGGTCCCTCTTTCAAATTGACTATAGTTTACATCGAGTTGACAAAAACTAGCTACCACAAATACCAAGATAGTGTGATAGTATAATCATCCTTAATCGATGCATACTTCATTAAAATTCATGTTTCTATAGCTATAGTATAAATCAAAGTATGAAGTTCTCCAGGACAGTAATAAAAATAAAAAGGTGGAGTATATATGAAAGCTAGCAAACATAGGGTTAAAGAACTTAACTGGTGTTCTCTGCTCACATTACCAAATATAAGAATAGAAACTATTGGAATATGCAGTATATTTATATAATATATGCTTAACTTCCTATTAAAGTAAGAGTCATTAAGCTTTCCCTCATTTAGTAATACTTCAGCTATAAATGAAATCATTTAGATAAAAGGTTAGACTACCATTCTTGTTACTTAACCTTTCCCCTATGTAAATTCCATGAAAGATTTACTAATATAGTATGAGTATAATAAAAATAATAACTATACATAAAGTTTAGTAAGGAATGTGACTTACAATAATAATATAGTATCTATCCATTAGTGAGTTCTATATTTAAAACTTCAGACACCCCAAAACACATAAACTTAAAAGTGTATGGGATTACTGAATATGTAAGTCTTTTATCCATGATATGATAAACTCACATCCCAATATCAGAATTTGTATTCTATCCTATGTTCAATAGTCACTTTTTTTTTATTAACTTGAGTATTTCTTATTTACATTTCAAATGTTGTTCCCTTTCCCGGTTTCTGGGCAAACATCCCCCTAATCCCCCCTCCCCTTCTTTATGGGGGTTCCCCTCCCCACCCTCCCCCCATTGCCGCCCTCCCCCCAACAACCACGTTCACTGGGGGTTCAGACTTAGCAGGACCAAGGGCTTCCCCTTCCACTGGTGATCTTACTAGGATATTCATTGCTACCCAATAGTCACTTTTGATGCATATCTCTACCATTGGTGAAAACTCAGGTCAGGTCAGTCGATTATTAATTACCTCTACCTTTGTATTGGTATCCCCCAGTTAGAGACTTGCTTTAACTCTACTCTTGCCCCCCAGCACACTGCACTCCCTATGTTCATGAGGTTGACTTTTTCATCAAGTCTTAATGATGTACACATGTGCACTTCTTCCTGGTGCCTATCTTTGTAGATCTCTGCTACCCCTTTATTGTTTGCAGTTTATTCTGTATCTTTTACATAGATTCATGTAGAGTTTATGAAAAACCTTAGTGTCGTGAAACTACTTGAAAGTAACATCTTTCATTAATTCTTTCTATTGAATAACACCATACATACAGGTTATTAGCAAACAATTGTTGAATGAATGGATATTTCATAACAAATCTCTATCTGATTGTCCTGTTAGTAAAGTTGCTCTGACATATTCTTTTCATCTTTTTCTATGTGATAAAAACCTCAATTACATGCCAAGGACTCTATAATAATCTATGATTAACCAAACAACTCAACCTTCTTAGTGCCTACTTTCATCATAAAAGATAAAACAATGCAAAATCACAAATGTTATACAAAGAAATTGTTTAATACTAGACAAAAAAGATGAGGTGAAAAAAGTAGAGATCTGTTTCAAATAAAGTGAGCAATAAGACATCTTCTCAAGTGTAACAGAATAATCTCTGAGAGCTGGGAAAGAACATCTCCACTGACCAACAAATTAAAGAAAAAAGAAAGCTAGCCAAAGCTAAGATTTTCAAGGCTAGGCTTAGTTGTAGTGTTTCATACATGAAAGAAAGCAATTATAGTTAGGTTAAAGCTCACAAAACAATGCTAAGGAATAATTAGGGGGCCCAATGGGGTAGGCGTTAAGATTGTCTGGAAGTAGTTGAAACACTGGGGAAACATGGTAGTGTGTTCTGAATTTTACTTTAAGATATCAGTTTTTCTGTTGTATGGGATTCTGGGTCAAAAAGCATTTTGCTAAGATACACACCAAGAGGAGGATGCAATAGTATAATGACATTGTGGACTAATGGAGTGAGCTTGGTGATGGAATGAATTTAGTGATGTGGAGAAGTTGGCAGTATTCCTTAGACACAACATACACATGACAAGCTAGAGAACCATGTGCAGGAATCAGGGTAAGGAAATGTAGAAATACAGAATTCTACTTAAGCAAAGTTTGATGGTAATGGAATTATTACCCAAGGTCTGCTACATAATTGGTTACTCTAATTACTCAACAGATACTAACTCATGAGTAGTTAATTGAATAGACAGATGACTAATAGAAGGAGGAAGTATAAGTGAAAATAAACATATACTGTTGTTTCCTTAATATTAAGCTTATCCTTTGAGGTATCAGGTAGACTTTAGAGGGATTTGGTAGCACAGTTGTTTGAGTTTGATTTCTAATGTATTCGACTTTCTTCATGCAGCAATCTGTTATCCCTGTGTGACAATTAAGTTTATAGATCCCTGTGCTCTCTCATTGTAAAGGGAACAGAGGGTAGAGCCCAGCATGGTTCACAGTGTCCTGAAGGTGCAGGTAATCAATACATTCCTAGCACACAGTGGTACATTGCTGGCCAAACCCCTGAGGGGAACTGTCATTTTGCCTGCAAAATTCAGTAAGCAATTCTCAGGAGAAACAGTAGCTGAGAAAATATTGTAGAAAATGTTAACAATTTTGTTTGTGTGGAAGGTGCGAGGTAGGGCCATAGTTATCTAGAAGAAACAAAATGTGATAATTACTTGTAATGTTGGTAGAAGAGAACGCTAGATTGACCTGTGAAGCTGAAATGGGATCGTGGTGCTTCAGAAAGGACTGGGTCCTGCAATCCCAACAGAGACCTTTTGCTTATTATTCAATTCAATTATATCCTACACAATTTATCTCACATCTACTTTTCTTGGCAAAGCATCATTTATTAATCACAAGGAAAGGACTAGCTTTTGGTTTTTACTCTTTTAATATCAACCTTGTAACATTTATTTACCTTTAATGTGTTTTCTTTTCAAATATAGAAGTAGTTCGTTTGTATTTAGAAATATAAATTAATCATTTTTCTCATTTAAACATGTTTGTTTTATGTGTATAGGTGATTCAAATATTATTTGGTGTTTCTTATCAGAAGAAATTTGTAGTCTTTCATTCCATTATAATTCCATATTTCTTATTATTGCTTCTTTCGACCATGTGTGTATGTGCATGTGCATGCATGTATCTATATGTTTGTGTGCATGTACAAAGGCGTTTGTGTGTTTGTGTGTGTGTGTGTGTGTGTGTGTGTAGTTTCTTTATCATTTATGTGGATATGAGTGTACAGCCTTAGGCTTGTTAGTTCTCATGGTCTACCTTATTGAGACAAAGGTTTGCCATTTGGCAACACATAATTCAGGGTACTAGCCCATGGACTTGCAGGGATCTTTCATTTTCTGCTCTTTTCTTTATCAATGCTAGCTTTATAGATGTAATAAACTATCATGACTATCTTAACATGAGTACCACAGAATTATTCATATCCTCAGTACGTTCCAGGAATATTACCCCCTGAGACATTTATTTAAACCTAATTCTGTTTTCATAGTATGAAATTCAGGACCTGTATTCATGGATGTAAAACCTAGACTTATTGTTATCTGAACTAGTGAAGTAAATGTATTGACACACAGATTTGATGAGAGTGCTGTGAAAAATCTTGATACATTTGAAGAGATTATGTAATACATCCATGCTTTGGTCTGTCAATGTATCTGTACATAATAGAAATAACCAAAACCATAGGTCAATACTGAATCTGTTTAATTAATTAATTAATTAATCAATCTAAATATTTCTTCTGGATTTGTTTACAGTACATCCTCACATACTCACTTTCATACATACCCTCATAATGAACTAATCTTAAAATGCTGATTACCAAGCCACCTCTTTTAGTCATTCCAACATCTCCAGTTTCTAAATATTTCCTATATTGTTTAAGTTGAACCAAATAATTGCTATCATTATTTTATTCGATTTTTCTTTTCTGTATCAAATCCTCACCTTGTACATGTTTTCTCCTATACTGAAATGGCTATTTTTCTATTTTATCATTGAAAAACATATTATACATATATTTTGATTATGCTTTTTACCTTCTATGACTACTTCCAGATATTCTCTCTTCCGACTCAAATTTTGATCTTAAACAAAACCAAAATTAATTAATTAATTAATTAATAAAACACATAACACTATAAAAAAGAAAATAAAAACAGTTGAAAACCTAAGACCAAGAATGCCAAAACTAGGATAAAACAAAAATATCATTTAGATTTCTTTTCCTCCCCCCTCTCCTCTCCTCCTCTTCCCCACCCCCCTCTGTGTGTGTGTGTGTGTGTGTGTGTGTGTGTGTGTGTGTGTGTGTGTGTGTGTGTTACTGGCCAACTACTTCTATGCATAGGGCCTAACCCTAAATACAATTAACATACCCAGTGAGACTTGATTGTCAATAAGCAACTTTCCCTTTTTCAAAAAGTTTTCATTGCAAATCATTTCTTAGAAATAAATTCCTGTGTCTATTTTCCCCCTTGAAGCTAGGATCCCTTCTGACTTGAACCTATGTAGGCCTTGTGACTTCTGCCACAGTGTTTGTGAGTTCATGTGTACCCATTCTGTCTAGAAGATACCGTTTTCTCAGAAGCATACATCATCTCTGGATCTGTGAATCTTCCCACCACCTCTTCTGAATCTGAGTCTTGAGGAATGTGTCTTCAAGGGAGGTCAGGGCTCCAAACTTTCTTGTCAAACTAATGTTTAATGTCTCCATCTTCATGGCAAAACAGATTTCTTTTTTAATTTAGCTTAAAGGGTTTTTATAAGACCTAGCATAGTTTCACGTTTTGGTGGGTCTTCAAGTGCCTTAGAGTCCTGGTCTCCTCTCTGACTTGCTCTTTCCCTCTTTCTCTGTGTGCCTTCCCTTCCAACCTCTGCTCAATTCTTTTATGTAAAATTCTTTTATAAAATATGATCAATTAAAGACATTTGATGCTAAATTTATCTTTATGATACTCATTTTATCTCAAATCCAAACTCTTTACTTGAACAATATATGTTAATCATTTCAATGACATATTTCAATAATTTCAACGAAATTTGGGGTACAGTATTAGAGCTCTTGCTTATGATATGTGAGTCACTTAATTCAATACTTATCACCACTGTGAAAAGAAATCAAAACAAGCAAACGATAAAAGGCAAAAAATACTAAAATCAAACCAAATAAATATTATTTCTACAGAAATAAGTGTTTAATATTATTTTTTTAAAAACTTTATACATTTATATGTGGTTTAATTAGATCAACCCCTATTTCCTCACTTAGGAGTGAGACCAAGCATTCATTTTCCCCTCCAAGTGATAGGATTCATAACACAATTAATTCTCTATCTGTTCCACCCCTGCCACATTACCTGTGAATTCAACTTCTCTTTTAAAATTCTTTTACATGTATTTAGTTTTACTTTATGTGATTAAGTATCTTTCGTGAATGCATATACTGCATGTATGCTTGGGGCCTTCAGAGGCCGGAAGACAGAAATGACTTCTCTGAAACTGGAGGTTACAGATGGTTCTCAGTCACTGTGGTATGAAACCTAGGCACATTCAAAGAGTAGCCAAGTGCTTTTAATTGCTGAACCATCTTTCTAGTCCTATGTGATCTTTCTTTCAAACACATTGCATTCACTCTGTGATGCCAGTATATCTGTGAGCACAAAGCATCTACTAGAACATGGGTAGTCGCTTAGGAGCCTCATACCCTGACTCTTCCTATCCCAGAAGCCATCAATGGACAATAGTTCTGCTGCTAGGTGAGGGACTTCATGACTGCTTCCTGGCTTTATGCTAAGATTCTGCAGGTTTAATCTCATATAGCTTTTGTGCATGCTGTCAGAGCTGCTATCAATCCATGTGTGCAGCAGATGTGCCCTGTCAAGTAAATATTTTGCCACACAATTCCACTATCTGTTGCTCATGTCATCTGTGGTCCCTTCCTGTCTGATGATCTCTGAGGATTAGACACTAAGTATGACTCATGCAGGTTATAAAGTTAGAAGTTATAGGAAAGTAAGAAACGTCTGAACTATAGGGAGAAAACAGTTTTGAACTATCTACCAAACACCGTTAAAGATAACAGTAATATAAAATGTGTATTTTATAAATATAAATTATTGTAGAGTCATAAAATAACTGCCATGAAAACAGTTCTGACAGAGGTATCTGCTATCTCCAGGGGTGAGAAAGGAGAAATAACACGGGAGTGTAGAGGTGCAAAGAGAAACAAGAGATGGCAAATAAGACAATGTCCTGATGTGACAGGGTCTCTGTTCAAGCAGGTGGGCTCATTAAACTCCTCAACAATGGCAATGGATATCACCCTTGCTGGTCACTGCTGGCCATGTGTTACAATACATGTTTGAAGTCTATTGCCTTCCATGGACTGTGACTTCTGAGACTTAATCTCTCTTTTATTAAACATCCCATTGAAGGTAAAGTGGCGTTAATGGAGAAATAAAAGATTCACGGAAGAGAATTAATTACCATGATCACCATGATGAAACCAGTCTGGTTGCTTTATTCAACAAATACCTGAAGGATGTGATAAGGAATGGTCTTGAAAATTGTTATACAATATTTTTGTTATTCTACAGTGAGTTCTAAGAATAAATCATTCTTATAGTAATAAAAGAAATATTTGTTCCTGTGTGTCTTTTTCTATAAAGAATTTAAAGTGAATACATTTCTTGCTTTGTGATGATTCTCATATGTGAATCCCAACTTGACAAATGAAAGATGATATGGGAGGATGCGTTTATACATCAGCCTTACCCATTATTGCATTACTTACTATTATGTTTTTATAAATTTGTTTCAGTTTACAATTTTCATTTTTATACTATGAATGTAAATAGGAAACTAACACATGCCTATGTAGGAAAATAAGGGCCACTTCATATTGTTACAGAAACACAGAAAAGAAAGAAAGGTGTTAATGTTAATCCAGTTTTACTTCATATTTTTCCTCAAGGGTGAGTTTCTGACATGTTTGTTACACACGAATAGACTGTCCAGCCTAGACTGTTGCCTCCGTGCAAAGGGGGTGAAATTGCTCACAAGGCAAACTTTCAAAAGAGTAAGGTGATGTGGGTACATCTAAGTATGGAGATGCTTTTGTACATTCTTATCAAAATGGATATGAGTGTAAGAGGCAGATTGGGATTCTAGGCAAGCCAGGTCAGGTTTCTATTCAGTAAAGCAGGGAGTGAAAGCTTCAGCATAATCCAGGCTAAAGCCTCTCCCAGCCACCCAGAGAGCTCAGTCGCAAGTAGTTCACCCGCACAGCACTACATCTAAATGCTTTATACTTGGGATAAGAACGACAGGATTGGAGCTTTTATTCTGGAGAGTAGGCAGAAAAATGAGGAGGAAACGAATCACGATACTATGCCTTACAGTTAATTTATACTTATAATTCATTTAGGAATATATATGTAGAAACACTGAGACCCACGTCACTTTAGTATCTTAAAAACTGTATATAAAGTTCAATTTGGTTTTTGTAGTTCACTCAGTGACAGGTAAATTTTGGTAAAGATCCAGGTGTTAACTACTGTATATTTGTAAAACTTAAAGTAGGTAAAATCTGTAAACTTTTCAAGTCGTAGTTCAAAGACAGCTAGAGACAACATATATAAGTAGATATGGCCAAATTCCAATAATGCTTTATTCATAATAAACAGCAAAAGACCAGGTTCGTCCCACAAGCAAATTGTCAGAATATTTATTAATTTGATATTAAATATTATTAATACAATCATTACAATAATCATTATCATAAAATATAAAATGAAAATACACAACTGTCACCTATGCATATGTTGATCTGATGGTAGATATTTTCTTAGGCTTATTTAATAAAGAAGCTGCATGCTTAAAGATATTTTTAAATAATATTACATAGATATAAATCTTGCTAGTACCTATAAATACTACTAATTATAAACTTGTCATTATTCTTCAACTATACATTTGTATTTCCTATGTAAGTAACATGAAACTTCACTAAGTAGGGCTCAATCTGGCTCAATAATTATAGTGATTGTCGAGCAGTCTATGTGTGGGCTATGAACCAATGAACTCTAAGGGACATGACGGATCTCCCTACTGATTAGCAATGTTGAGATTTAAAAGTTACTCAGATATTAGTAATTGTTGCTAAAATCTTTTTTCATTAACTTTACATTGCCACTTTTATAAGTGACCAGAGACATAGTGTTTTAAAACAGCAAAGTGTATCTTATGGCTTGTAGCGCAGGTGCTCTACAAGTGCAGTTCTCTTTGCACTGTGATTTTGATGCTGAGAGGACTGGAGTCCTTTTGGGTTCTGTTGTAAATAAACTCTAACCTTTCCATTTCTGGAATCCAGAGGCTGCTTGCAGTCTCTTAGGGTTTCACCCCTTTCTTTTATCTTCCTAGCCAAAAGTGCTGTATCTCTCTGCCTCTGCCTCCGTCTCCCCATCTCTTCCTTCTTTCTTCCATTTTTGAGGACTTGTGTGATTAGACTGGAATACCTGAAGGTTGTCTCATCATTATATCATCAGAAACCTTAATTGCAACAGCTGGTTATCAACTATAATTGCATGTTTAGGCTTGATTACCATATGTCAGATAAAGTAAAGACATTCGTGGGACTCTATGGATGATGTCTTTGGAGTAAGACAATGCATTGGAAATCACGCATTGTTACACAATTTAGCTGGATCTTGATTGTTTTTTTATAAAAAGAATTTACTGTGGTATAACAGAAATCTCTAAATTGTGAAATAGCATGTGGATAAGACTATAATTACAAAGTGAAAATACAATGTCTAACACTGGCATATACTCAATCAATGAAGCTTCTAGAGCCAGAGGATGCTGCAATTAGTTTGGTGCCTGTAGGTTTCAAGTGGAGAAGGAAATGATGTCTCAAGAAGGAAATCACATAATTGGCATAAGTATCTTTGTTGGAATGATTTGCTTCCTCATGGATCTAAGAAGGGAAAGAGATGTCCTAAGCACAAAATGACTAATTTCTCTTCGTATATTTTTATTACTTGTTCATTTATTATGTTTTAATAGTAGCACAAATTATCAAATAACCAGGTTCAAATTTGAAATATCAGATGACATTAGAGGTATATGAAAAAGTAATAATGACACTGATTTCTTTTTTCTTTTTCTTTTTTTTTTTCGGAGCTGAGAACCGAACCCAGGGCCTTGCGCTTACTAGGCAAGCGCTCTACCACTGAGCTAAATCCCCAACTCCAACAGTGATTTCTTATACTTCATTTTTTCTTTTTTTTACCCTCTTTTAAAAAAATGAAAATGAATTCTTCTCCTATATAATATCCTGACCACAGGTTTCCATCCTCCTTCTCTTACAGCTCCCAGCACCTCCTCTCTCCCCAGATCCATTGTCTCTTTCCATTTTCCTTTATAAAAGAGAAAGTCTCCGGAAGGTATCAGTGAAATATGACAAAAGTTACCATAAGACAAGGCATCCCAATAAGAGAAAAATATTCCCAGGGTCAAGGAAAGGAGTCAGAGACACCCACAGAAACACCAAGCTATCAGCCCTGAGATACACACAGAGGACCTGACACGATCTACACTCATGCAGACTCTGGGCTTGCTGCTTCCGTCTCTTCAAGCCCATCTGAGCCTTGCTTGGTTGATTCAGCAGGTGGTGGACCCCTGGAGTCCTCAGTCCCCTTTGGCTCCTACAATCTTCCGTCCCTTCCTTTGCTGGGCTCCCTGAGCAAACAAATGGAGATCTCCAATTTAGACTTTCTCTCCATGTAAAGTCTGGCTGTAATTGTGGCGCTTTTATGAAATTGGATAATTTATGTATTTATAGTTCAAATGTTATTCCCTTCCCTGGTTTCCCCTCAGAGACGCCCTATCCCATCTCCCTCCCCCTGCTTCTATAAAAGTGCTCCCTCACCCTGTCACCTACTCCCTCTCACCACTCCGCCCTGGCATCCACCTACACTGGGGCATTGAGCCTTCACTGGGGCATTGAGTCTTCACGGGACCAAGGGCCTCTCCTCCCCTTGATGCCCAACAAGGCGATCCTCTGCTACATATGTTGCTGGAGCCACTGGTAGCTCTATGTGCACTCTTTGGTTGGTAGTATAGTCCCTGGAAGCTCTGGGGTGGCTGGTTCGTTGATAATGCTGTTTTGCAATCCCCTTCAGCTCCTTCAGTCCTTTAACTCCACTGGTGACCCCATTCTCAGTCCAGTGGTTGGCTGCAAGTATCTTCCTCTGTATTTGTCAGAATGCACTTTAAAACTTTGAATAACTTTTCCTCCAAACTAGAGCTTTAATTATCTCTACAGTTTTGTAAAGTTTTGGCTAAAACTAATAATAATAATAATAATAATAATAATAATAATAATAATAATAATAATAATAAATCTACGCTACTTAAGAGTGTGTCTTCTCTACCCACAGTAAGCCTGGCACTCACCATGCAGCCTACATTGGTCTGGCCTTGATGTCCCTTCTTCAATTCTCCCTGGCCTGAAGCTATAAGCTTGAGTAATAAATCTATGCTATTTTTTTTAAATCAGCAATTTTAGATAATAAATATTTTAAGGAAAATGTTTACTACATGAGTGGTTTTGCTTGTCATTTACTTGGTTTGGTTTTTCAGTACCACCTATCATTTTCAAGGTTGGACTATAAACCTACTTAACTACATATTGCAAGACTGAGACCGAGGCTGAACTGTCATGTTTTTCTCTTTAAATCTGAGATTAAATAGCAAGGATCACTGTATGCTTACATGCTCGCCTTATTACTAGCATGCACTGTGACAATGTTAGTTACATCTAATAAATCTATCACATTAAAAAATAGTACACTCAGATGCACACAGTCAAATGCTGGAGGTATTAACACTCCATCCACACAGGCTTTTCTTGAAGTACAAGACTAGCAGATGCACACACTCTTCGCAATATTTAACACAGTCGATTGTGCATAACTAATTCTTTTGCTAATCTTGTCTGGTGTCAATCTTTTGCCCGTTAGTGTGAAGACTTCCTTTGGGGATTAAGCGGCACACATGGCTGACCTGCATGCCTCTTTATCTGCAGGGCTCTAGTAAAATATTAGCACACAAAGCTAAATTGATTTGGAAACATAAGGCACGGAATGGCTGGTTTTATGCAAATGTTAACACTGTATAAAAAAAGCCTTTGGACATCATTTAAAGTGTAGTTTCACCTCACTAACTGGCTCACTGACATTTGGATGAATGCTAAAATTAACCATTTAGAAAAACTTCAGCCTTGCTGCTTCTGAAAATCCAAATGTAATTGTGGGTGTTCTTTATCCCTGTTCATTTTTAACATGACCGCACAGCCAAAGTTTCATTCATCATGCCAACAGGAAACATTATACACAAGGGCTGGTTCTCCAGAACCCATTTACATTTGGCTTTGGGTTTCCTTTCTTAGTATAATTGGCTCTGGGCTCCATAAAGATAAGTTTGCATTCCCTGTGCACATGCTATCCAAAAAGGTGACCCAGATAAATTCCGGGTGGCAGCATCCTGCATGAACCACAGGCAAACCAAAGTTTAAAACTGGGCCACTGATCAGCTACAGCTTTTGATAAATGTGTTTTGGATACAGAAAGTTTTGGTATGAACCTCTACTGTGCAAAGGTGGAGGTGAGGGAAAGAAGGTTCATTGTCATGGTGGCTCCATAATCTTGCCACTCTTCACAATGCTGAGCTTTCAAGACTGCATTGTTTTTATGTCCCTTTGTGCACAATTCCATACCCTTTATTTAACAGTTTAAATATATATATATATTGAATTTTAGGTTCTTTTATACCCAGTAACTTCTTCTATCACTCTTCCTCTCTCACAGAAACCCTTCCTTTTCCTAGTAAGTCTTCCTTTCTGGCCCATGCAAATTCATTCAAGTTGTTAACATACTCACTGGTAGGCGGTCCTAGACATATTTGTGGTTATCTCACTGATTAAAATGATGACATACTCAGAAAGTATTAACTTCCATTAGACATTTTCAAGGATAGTACAGGACTCATTGTTTCTTCACTCACACAGAGTTAAATGTTGTAAGTTCTACTCTTACAGTTGTCTTTATTTAGCAGTGATTCATGATTGCAGGAGGTGTTAAATAGCAGGAGGTATCTTTGTGCTTCACACCTCTGCTTCTTACTTCCCTACACTGCCTTTATATGATGTTCCTAGGCATTGAATAGGTTGATATCGGCATCTTCCTGAAAACTGATAACACTGCCATCTTTAACCATAGCATTTAACGATTCTTAAGCATATGAATTAGTTTCTGCTTTATTTTGAAGCTTCACTACAAACAAACGAATCCACTATAGGCTGATTGTCTTAAACTCACTTTGTAGGGTGTATCTTAAATATATTTTTGTTTATAAATGTTGTCTCTTTATGTGGACATGCATGTCTGTGAAGGTAAAGGCACCTGGACAGGTACATGTGTGCGTGTGCATGTGGAAAGCAGATGAGAGTTGTGGCTTGGATTCTAAGTCATTATCTGCTTCTGTGCTGAGGCTCTGAGGCAAGTCCTCTCATTAGTTTAGAGCACTCCTATACAGTAGCCTGGGAAGCCCAAGTGTATACACTTGTCTCTACCCTGAAGGAATGAGATTGCAAACCCAAGCTAGATATCTGGATATTGGGCTTCTCACATGATTGTTCTGGAGTAAAGCACAGGTCCTCACTTCAAGGCAACTGTTTCACAGACTGACTTCAGCCTATGTTATTATAATTTTAGATGGGCATTTTCTCAATTCATTTAAAAATATTAGTAAGAGTATTTTACTTGTCTAGTGCTTTAAATATTGTATGTCAATTATTGAGTAAAAGAATGAAGATTTAAATTATCTTCCTTAATATCCATTTACCAACACAAAATTTACAATAATAGAAGAAATCAAAAGTAATGTTGAAGGTTCATAAGTCACTGGTTTTACTATAATCTACCAATGGAACACATTTGAAATGTAATGCATAATTCTAAGAAAAGAACAAACAAACCACTGAACTGAGAATAGGATCCCCACAGAGTTGAAGGAAGTCAGAGAAAGAACTGGAAGAGCTTGAAGGGGCTTTACACATATGTACAACAATGCCAAGCAACCAGAGCTTCAGGGACCAAGCCACTACCTAAAGACTATACATGGACTGACCCTGGACTCTGACCTCATAGGTAGCAATGAATATCCTAGTAAGAGCACCAGTGGAAGGGAAGCCCTGGGTCCTGCTAATACTGAACCCCCAGTGAACTAGACTGTTGGGGGGAGGGCGGCAAAAGGAACAATAAGGAAGGGGAGGGGAGGGGATGTTTGCCCGGAGGGGAATTTGAAATATTCAAGTTAATAAAAAAAAAAAAAGAACAAACGCAGTATGGCTAGAATTCGCAACAATACTTGGAGTTACTGCATTGTGGGTTTTGATCTAGTAAGAAGGAACTTTGGAAAAAATCACAAAAGAGGTTTGATTTTCTCTACGTTCATGGTTATATGTATTACTTTGTATTTTCTTTTGTGTTTGTCATTTTTCCTATTGGGTATGTGCCTTTTTCTTGACTCTTTCTCACTTTTAAAATACCTAGCTGTAGGGTGCTCTTTGATTTTGGTTATTCTTTAAATGAAGTTCTTTTAATTTGATACATATTTTTATGCTCTTGACTTAAGCACATCTGAGTTTTTTTCCTTTAATTTTATTTAATATGTTTTACAGTCCAGATTTTATCCCTCTCCGGTGTCTACCCTCTGACCTTTCCACAACCCACACTTCTCCCCCCACACTCATCTCCAAGAGGATTCCCCGATCCCCCCACTCCACCAGACTTCCCCACTCCTTGGGCCTGACACTATTAATTTGATACATTTAAAAATATTTTAAGCTGTTCTCTCAGTTTTCTTTCCTGTGAAATAAAAAAGGTGTTTGTCTTACTTTATTTTGCTTTTCTCTTAAGGCTATTTCTACATTGAATTTGATGATCTCACTCATTTTCCATCTTAAGTTAATGTCTGAAGACTTTGCATAATTATAGTATATAAGGTGATATTTAAACACATTCTAGACATTGTATCTTGATCCACATTTGAGAAATCTGCATCTTTAGCCATTTCGATTATCTTGTTTAATTACGTGGAATAACATCTTTTAGTACACAAATGTAGCAATATAATTTCTTCTGGATTTCACCGGGATAAAAGTGTTCCCCAAACAAACGGATTCTTAAAAACACAAATTTCAGAAACAGACCAAGGAGACACCAACATTTAAGCAAGCAGGCACTGTAGAATTCTTCAAATTCTGTCAGTTGCCTAATATTTGGTGTTTCTCATGGGGCCTCTCATGGACAAGAATTTGCTACTTGTTTCCTCCCTCTCTATTATCTTCTTACTACTCTATTCTGTAGCAGAAAATGAGAAACAAGAAGCAGCAATGAACCTGTCATTTAACTGGTATAGATGGCAAGGAAAAATGAAATGTTGGAGGCTGACAGTACCATCTCCATCCCCTGCTGGGACAATTTTGCCAGAGGGAGTAACAAGTCAATTGTGTCAACACTTCAAAGGAAACTCTTTGCACCAACAAAAATAAGATTCCTGTAATACCCACAAGACAGAAATGTGTAACTAAGAAACTGCTGGTAAAACTGCAGTCCATAAACTTTCACGATGAAATTAGGATGATTTGAAAAGTCAGAAACCAATAGAGAAGTTTCAGGTGACTAATATAAAAATACTAGATTTTATTGTTCTAGGGCACTCACTTTTATTTAATTGGATATATTTATTACTTATGTTTCAAGTGTTATCCCCTTCCCCTTCCCTGGTTTCCCATCTATAAACCCCTGATCTCATCATCCCATCTCCCCTTCCCCTGCTATGAGGGTGTTGCCCCACCCACCCCTTCCTGCCTCACCATCCTGACATTCCCCTACATTGGGGTCGAGCCATGGCAGAACCAACAGCTTTTCCTTCCATTGGTGCCCAACAAGGCCATCCTCTGCTACACATGCAGCTGGAGCCATGGGTCTCTTTGGATGGTGGTTTAGTCCCTGGGAGCTCTGGTTGGTTGGTATTGTTCTTATGGGGTCGCAAACCACTTCAGCTCCTTCAATCCTTTCTCCAACTCCTCCAATGTGGATCCCGTTCTCAGTTCAAGGGTTGGCTGTGAGCATCAGCCTCTGTATTTGTCATGCTCTGGCAGAGCCTCTCAGGACAGCTATATCAGGCTCCTATCGGCATGCACTTCTTTGCATCAGCAATACTGTCTGTTTGGTGGCTCTATGTATATGGGCTGCACCCCCACGTGGGGCAGTCTATGGCTGGCCTTTACTTCAGTCTCTGCTACAAACTTTGTCCCTATATTTCCTCCTATGAATATTTTCATTCCCCCTTCTAAGAAGGACTGAAGCATCTGCACTTTTAAGTATAACTTCTGGCGACATTCAAATTTTATAAGCATGTTGAGAAATCAAAAAATTATTTAAATAATATATTCTTTAGAGATATATCAAATATTAACTTTGTTCTAGAGCCATAAGATAAAACCATTATTATTTTAATACTTAGGCATCAATATTCTGGTTCCCCATAGTGTTGATACATCAATGTTAAATGATAAAACAACAAAAATAACATAAAATACACTGCTAGATAATTATAGGTTGATTGAGGAAAATGCGATAAGATACTGTTATAGAGATGGATAGAAAGTTTATTTTACATGAAAAATTATTTGTCAAGAAAACAAGAGGCATGACAACTTATATTAACTCTTAAAAAATATATTAAGGAAGAAGCAAGAAGGAGCAACTGAGGCACTACAGTTGGAAGGAACTTTGTTTAACACAAGTAATAGCAACAGTAACAAGTTCCAGTAAAACACTGTTGATTGATTCATACATTCATACACTGCAATACCGCTGGGCACACCTTGCCTGGCAGTGGTTACTCTAGCTTGCCAAGGTTAGAGATGTGACTGAATGCTGAGGACTTTTCTCTCCCAGGAACACGCATGTCATCTTCTAGCCTTATAAAAGCTGCATAGTAGTGATCGTCATTATTTTTATTTTTATTTATTTTTATTTTTTTAACATTTTTAATTGACAGAAATAAATTTGCAGTATATATCAAAGTTTTTTTTATATATTTCCATTTTTTCCTCAATCTTTATTAAATTGGGTATTTCTTATTTACAGTTCAATTGCTATACCCTTTCCCAGTTTCCCAGGCCAACATCCCCCAACCTCTCCCTCTCCCTTTCTATATGGGTGTTCCCCTCCCCGTCCTCCCCCCATTACCGCCCTCCCTTCTTCAATCCTGTTCACTGGGAGTTCAGTCTTGGCAGGACCAAGGACTTCCCCTTCCACTGGTGCCCTTATTAAGCTATTCATTGCTACCTATGCAGTTGGAGCCCAGGGTCAGTCCACGTATAGTCTTTGGGTAGTGGCTTAGTCCCTGGAAGCTCTGGTTGGTTGGCATTGTTGTTCATAAGGGGTCTCAAGCTCCTTCAAGCTCTTTCAGTCCTTTCTCTGATTCCTTCAATGGGGATCCCGCTCTCAGTTCAGTGGTTTGCTACTGGCATTCGCCTATGTATTTGCTGTATTCTGGCTGTGTCTCTCAGGAGGGATCTACATCTGGTTCCTGTCAGCCTGCACTTCTTTGCTTCATCCATCTTATCTAGTTTGATGGCCGTATATGTATGGACCACATGTGGGGCAGGCTCTGAATGGGCGTTCCTTCAGCTTCTGTTCTAAACTTTGCCTCTCTATCCCCTCCCAAGGGAATTCTTGTTCCCCTTTTAAAGAAGGAGTGAAGCATTCACATTTTGGTCATCCTTGAGTTTCATGTGTTCTGTGCATCTAGGGTAATTAGAGCATTTGGGCTAATAACCACCTATCAATGAGTGCATACCATGTGAGTTTTTCTGTGATTGGGTTACCTCAGTCAGGATGATATTTTCCAGTTCCATCCATTTGCCTATGAATTTCATAAAGGCATTGTTTTTGATAGCTGAGTAGTATTCCATTGTGTAGATGTACCACATTTTCTGTATCCATTCCTCTGTTGAAGGGCATCTGGGTTCTTTCCAGCTTCTGGCTATTATAAATAAGGCTGCTATTAGGGTATTTCCATCTCCATCCACCTCCTCTTCCCACCCCCGCAACCCCTACATTCCCCTACACTGGGAATCCAACCTTGGTAGGACCAAGGACTGGAGAAGCTTTTTAGATCGAATCCATATCAGATCCTCTGGGTCTTGGGTGTCAATGCCTGGTGTCTTTATCCATCAAGACTTACCTTCTACTGAAATAACCTCCCCCTAAGAGAAAACCAAGGACAACAGCAATACCCTGGAATGTTTGGGAAGTTCTTGGAGAATTCTGATCAACAACTCAAAAGAGGCCTTCTCTTGTTTGGTGTTAAAGTTATTGGTAGAGATTTTATGGATCGTAGAAGGGAGCATTGTCAGACCAAATGATACAATTTTATTTTGTACTGTATACATACATTTGCATATATATATTATAATATTAGAGATTATAAATTTTCGATCTATCCTTATTGATGCTTTAATCTATTTCCTCATTTTTCTATATTTATCTCCATTTCCCTAACGAAAATCTCCCATTTTCCAGTTCTCCTAATCACATCACTTATACACTGTTGTCCTCTTATTTTTCCCTTTATCTACCCTGACACACCCGATCTCCCCTTTGTACTGCCCTGAATTTTGCATCTACTCAAGGTTAGATACTGACATCAGATGATTTACAGCTAGAAACCTCAAATGGGAGAGAATATGTGGCATTTGTCCTTCTCAATCATAGCTCACACAATATGATATGCTGTATTCATAAATACTCAGGATTTCATTTTCTTAACAGCTGTATAGTATACATAGGCTATATGCACCACATTTTCATCGTATGTTTTGGGGTTTAAGAACATTTAGATCATTTTGATTTTCTATCTACTGAGAATAGCACAACAACGAACATGGTTGAACAAGCATCTCTGCAGAAGGGTTTCAAGTACATTGGGCATATTCCAGGAGTGCTAAACCTGAGTTAAACAGTAGATTTCTTCTTAAATTATTATTATCGTTGCTGTTGTCATCTTCGTCATCGTCATTGTCATTATCATCACCACCACCACCACCACCACCATCATCATCATCATCACCACCACCACCAATTTTTCATTTCCCAAACCCCCACTCATTTGTTTTGGATATTCTGTTGATATTTGTCATATTGATTAGGGTAAGATGGAGTTTCGAGGTTGTTTTTATTTTCATTTCCATAATTTTTAAGGATGCTGAATATCTTTAAGATATCACCTCATCATTTTTAATTCTTCTTTTGAAAACTCTGTTAGGATCACTGTTAAAAAGCTTATATGTTATGAGGTCTCACATGGCAATTTTGGCCTTAATTCTAGTGCAAATGAATTCCTACTCAGAAAGAACTTTTCTATACCTGTATCATATATGGGGATGCCTATTCTTCTAGCAGTTTCAGTGTTTCAAGTTTTACATTGAGGTCCTTGATCTGTTAGGAATTTGTACTTTTACTTCATTGTAAAAGTATACATGTCTGTTTGTGTGCCAGGACCATCTTGCATTTACTATTATGACTCAATTTCTAATACTCTTCTCCTCATCCCATGAGATTTAATGGAGGTGATCTTTGCTCTCCGTATTTCTACCAGCATCCTGCTCTGGATATGTACTCTTCAAAATAGAGGCTTTATCTTCAGCTCTTTCTTTCTTCCTGAGTCCTTGCCAGAATGACCCCCTTATGGTTTATTTCAAGACAGGGTTGATTGTTTTCAATACTGTATTTTAATTTTCCTTCTCTTCTATTGCCTTTGTTATGTGATGGTTTAAGCAGATAGAAAGGAAGAGATTGAAGTCCACAGTCTGATCTCCTTCCTACACCTTCATCAGCTGAGAGAGGTAAATGTCTCTCATGTGACTCTTGATACGAGGACATTCTTCTGATTCTTCAGGGTTCATCTTTTAGAATGTTGTTACTATCTGAAAATTCATGTCTTCAGATAATGGATAGTGACAGACCAAAGACAGGATTTCCTTTATGTTAACTATTTTTGAACCAATGTTTGAGGAATGTATATGATTTTTTGTCAGCTACATCAGCAAACAATATCCTACCGTGAGTGAATTACTTATAAGCTATTTCAATAAAAATCCCCAATCATCAAAGTTCTATCTTCTACAAACTCTAGCACTAATTAAACCCATTTGAAGCTGAGACAGGAAGAAGATATGGCAGATACTTCAGCTGTGGGTCACTGTCAGTTTTATTTTCTTGCTTATTTTTCGTACTAATCACCAGCCAAAGTCTTTTGTAAGTGACAGCAGTATATGACTACTATGCTCATGTTATAGCAGGCTACCCTGTTTCCTTAGAACATTATTTGCAGCTACTGTTGTTATGTTATAATTTGTTTTCATAGCATTTTAAATATTTTTATTTATGCCATTTTTAATTTTACACCATTAGGGCTCACAATTTTAGAGATCAAAACGTGCTAACATCAAAAGCACTTTTAGGTTCATATTTTTAAACAGCTATGGATTTTTGAGATTCTTGCTTAGCTCGGTGACATGGGTAGCTCAGAAACTGGGATACATTGTGGTAATCAATTTATATAATTACATGTCTTAAATCATTACAAACTTTGCTCAACAAATACAAGTAGACTCCCCTGCTATTTTCCACCCTTATTAAAATGACAGTATCTTAAAACAACAACAACAACAACAACAACAACAATTCGACAGTCTATCTTCACCTTTGCAGAATCTACAATCTAGGAGAAGGTAGCTGTTATAAATACTAACCCAATTTTAAATACTTATATCTCCAATATTTAGCCTTAGGAGATTTTCAAGGCTATAATAGACAGAAAATAAGAGATTGATGAATATGGATCATGTTTTAAGAGGGTTGTCTGGGGAATGTGTACAACTGTACCTCAATGGCTCATAATCTAGTTATTAAAAATTAACCTAACTCATAGAAGTATTGAACAATGGAAACTGTGTGAAACTTAATTTGCCTTCAGTGTTTTAAAGTTATGGTTTTTTAAAAGTTGTAAAATATTTTATTATAAATTATAGAATATAAAATTAACAATTCAGTAGGTAATGTCGTTTTTTTGTAATTTCTTGTTATATGAATGATTTCTCTTTAAACAAAAGGTTCATATAGTTAAGTCATTAATTATAAGTACTATTATAACAAAATCAGCCTCTATTTTCTGTATATAATTGTCAATGCCTCGGTAATCTAATTAAGAGAACACCACAGAGGTGCCCATCATAGGGAGAAACAAAAAGGCTCCCAGACATCAGTTACCCTTGACTGCTAATGGGAGTTTGTGACTTAGCAAAGGAGATTTACAGAGCTGTGTCTCAATGTTAAGTCCAATACTGAATTGTTTGCTTAGGATCTGAAATTGCAGCGTCTCCTTCATTCCACAGTTCATTTCTCTTTGGAAACAAGCAGTCCTGTTTCCTGTAACCCATTACCCACTTTAAGCAATTTCAGAAGAAGCTAATAGCTTCTTCTGAACACAGTATGAAACTGGTATCTGAAAAGGTGTGTTGCACACAACTGTTCCTGGTGATTTTGGAAGTGATTTTTTTCTTTGTAGCAATGCTTCTGAGAAGCTAGGATTTGCCCTATCTTAAGTGAACTGTGTGGTCTCATGAAAAAGAAAAAAAAATGTTCACTAATTTTCAGTATCAAATGGGTGTTGTAGAGATTAAAAACAAATAAAAATTTAATTTCAGGTAAAAGCACACAAGAAAAATATAGTGAAATAAACTGAATACCTTTCTTTTAAATTGTAACTAATTTTAGGTGCTTTGCATCCTGCTTGCCATATCGAGATTTATATTCTTTTTTAAATTTTATATTTTAATTTTGATTTTCAATTATTTTAAACATTTTATTGGAGTTTTTTTTATTATTTTTTTTATTAACTTGAGTATTTCTTATGTACATTTGGCAAACATCCCCTTCCCTCCCCCCCTTCCTTATGGGTGTTCCTCCCCACCCCCCCCATTGCCGCCTCCCCCGACAGTCTAGTTCACTGGGGGTTCAGTCTTAGCAGGACCCAGGGCTTCTCCTTCCACTGGTGCTCTTACTAGGATATTCATTGCTACCTATGAGGTCAGAGTCCAGGGTCAGTCCATGTATAGTCTTTAGGTAGTGGCTTAGTCCCTGGAAGCTCTGGTTGCTTGGCATTGTTGTACATATGGAGTCTCAAGCCCCTTCAAGCTCTTCCAGTTCATTCTCTGATTCCTTCAACGGGGTTCCCGTTCTCAGTTCAGTGGTTTGCTGCTGGCATTCGCCTCTGTATTTGCTGTATTCTGGCTGTGTCTCTCAGGTTCGATCTACATCCGGCTCCTGTCGGTCTGCACTTCTTTTGCTTCATCCATCTTGTCTAATTGGGTGGCTCTATATGTATGGGCCACATGTGGGGCAGGCTCTGAATGGGTGTTCCTTCAGTCTCTGTTTTAATCTTTTGCCTCTCTCTTCCCTGCCAAGGGTATTCTTGTTCCCCTTTTAAAGAAGGAGGAAGCCTTCACATTTGATCATCCGCCTTGAGTTTCATTTGTTCTAGGCCACTAGGGTAATTCAAGCATTTGGGCTAATACTTATCAGTGAGTGCATACCATGTATGTCTTTCTGTGATTGGGTTAGCTCACTCAGAATGATATTTTCCAGTTCAACCATTTGCCTCACAAATTTCATAAAGTCGTTTGTTTTTGATAGCTGAGTAATATTCCATTGTGTAGATGTACCACATTTTCTGTATCCATTCCTCTGTTGAAGGGCATCTGGGTTCTTTCCAGCTTCTGGCTATTATAAATAAGGCTGCGATGAACATAGTGGAGCACGTGTCTTTTTTATATGTTGGGGCATCTTTTGGGTATATGCCCAAGAGAGGTATAGCTGGATCCTCAGGCAGTTCAATGTCCAATTTTCTGAGGAACCTCCAGACTGATTTCCAGAATGGTTGTACCAGTCTGCAACCCCACCAACAATGGAGGAGTGTTCCTCTTTCTCCGCATCCTCGCCAGCATTTGCTGTCACCTGAGTTTTTGATCTTAGCCATTCTCACTGGTGTGAGGTGAAATCTCAGGGTTGTTTTGATTTGCATTTCTGGAGTTTTTAAATTTACATTTTCGACGTTATCCCTTTTCCCAGTTTCTAATCCATAAATGCCCTATCCCATTCCCCATTCCCCTTCTTCAATGAGGGTGTCTGCCCACCCATTGACCCATCCTTTCATGCCTCCCTGCCCCTACCCTCCCCTGCACTGGGGGGTCCAGCCTTAGGAGGACCAAGGAATTCTCCTCCCATTGGTGCCCAACATGGCCATACCCTGCTATATATGCAGTTGGAGCCATGGGTCTGTCCATGTGTACACTTTGAATGGAGTTTTAGCCCCTGGGAGCTCTGGTTGGTTGGTATTGTTGTTCTTATGGGGTTGAAAACCCCTTCAGCTCCTTCAACCCTTTACCTCTTTCAATTCAGTGGTTGGCTGCGAGTATCTGTCTCTGTATTTGTCATTCTCTGGCAGAGTCTCTCAGAAGAGAGCTGTATCAGGCTCCCAGCATGCACTTCTGGGCATCAGCCATATTGTCTGGATTTGGTGGCTGTATGTATGTGGGCTGGATCCCCAGGTGGGGCAGGCTCTGAATCGCCATTTCTTCAGTCTCTGCTCCAAATTTATTCTCTATATCTCCTCCTATGAATATTTTTGTTCCCCCTTCTAAGAAGGACTGACACATCCACACTTTAGTCATCCTTCTTGAGTTTCATTTGGTCTGTGGATTGTATCCTGGGTATTCCAAGCTTTGGGGCTAATATTCACTTATCAGTGAGCACATAGCATGTGGTTTTTTTTTTTTTGTGATTGTGTTACCTCATTGAGGATGATATTTTCTAGTTCCATCCATTTGCCTATTCCTAACAAAAATTCACAAACATAAACTTCATTAAATAGTATTGAAATAAGTGTTCTTTCAAAACAGATTTACATTATAATAGTAGTATCAAATAAAAACTTCATCATTTAATTAATAAAAATTAGAAAAGTTTTTTCAGATAATTGTAATAGCCAAAAATCCAAAATTAAAAATAGTCTTGTTTTTCTGTTTCTTTAAAGTCTTCATTTCTTTAGCTAATTCCAATGGCTGAATTGATATTTTCTCCACATTCTACAGCACAGACTTTGAAGAGATACTTAATATTTTGTTTCCCCATCTGTGGCTCATGCATATTTTTATGCATGTAAAATTATATTGCATACATAAAATTTTAATCTACTTTAAAAATTATGACTAATGGTGTTAGAATAAATTGAGCCATTACCACCTTGGTAACAATCTCCCAAGACTATTTTAATTTGCTTTGATCATATTTTTCCAACATGGCTATAAATATCAAATTTATCTTTTGAAAATACAGAGATTCAATATTTTAATATACTGTAATGCACACAGATAGTTTATCCTTAGCAAGCAGGAAATTAGGAAAAACACTACTACTATTATTACTGCCACTATTACTACTGCTCTCATTATTTACAGAAATATAATACAGCATTTTCTTATTTCCTTTGTGCTTACCTCATTGCAAGATGGATTAAACTAAGGGATCAAAGCTGGTAGTGACTTTTGATCAGTATTACAGCTGCATTTTTTCCTTGTTTCTCCTTGTGTTTAGTAAATAGCAGTAAATACTTCAAATACATGACCGAGGTGTTACATTCTACATAAACTATTTTACAAATATGCATTCAATTTCCTGCCCATCTAGAGTTTCTGAAGAAAAATCCCTTTTTTTGTTTTTGGAGGGTGGGTTATACTATAATTACATCTCCCCCTTCCCTTCCACAAATCTTCTAATATCTTCATCCTTGCCCCCTTCCAAAATCATGGAGTCTTTTTTTTCTTTTTGTTGCATATGTTTCCCTAATTTTTTATATATGTTTTGATAAGGAAACAATATGTCACAAGGAGAAGACAAGACCTCTAATTCTTTCTCAATAGAGGGGAGTGTGAGGAGTTTTGGAGGAAAGAATGTGAAGAGAATATTATGTAACTTTAATATAATCTCTAAAAATAGCAACAACACATAAAAACTCGAGACACTATAAAATAATGACAAAACTGTGTATCAAAGTGTAGCAAGTGTTTGTGAGGTAAGGGAAACATGTCTTTTGTAAGATGTATTTATGTTTTGGGTTATAAATTATGCTGCTAAATATTCATTTACTTATGCAGTATAACAAGGCAGAAAATGCCAATGCAATTTTATTCATACAAGATGGTAATGATGTTGTTCCCATTAACAACAAGATGTGACTCCCTGTCCATTATGGAGTTAAGTAAAACAATTTTTCTTCTATATTCATTGATGTTCTGAGGATGCTCCTTTTCATCAACCTATAATTGGTTATTATAGAAACAATCATTTCCTCAAATGACTTATATTAAAGGAATTCCCTGAGTTGGTCAAAGCAGCAACATAAATCATGATGTAGTTTATTGCACAAGCAAATTTGTAACCTATTAACTTTATTTGCCTAAACACTGTTATGATAGGTAAATATTCTAAGTTCAATTCCTTTAGATAAAAGCAATTTTTGCTCTTATAATCTCATATTAGCACAGTTGCTCATGTAAACACTCTCATAATTTACACTACCAGTGGAGTATGGAATCTATATGAAGATTTATTTACAAATCAGAAATATAGCTCAATTTTTAAATTTTGCTGAAAAATTATATATATTGTACATCTGTGTATAGATGAATGTTTATATGTATATATGTACATATATTCACGTGTACTGTAAAATATGTTCACTGAATTATGGATTTATATGTTATAAATTCCTAGGAATTTATGAGGTATATAATTTAATTAAAATATTCTGGGTATGTAATACATAACTTAATTTCAATTGTGTCCCTATCAGCATTGTTCAGTAGCTTTTGAAAGATTACACTGGCAAATTATATTATATTATATTTTCAATCATATCTTTATGAATGAAGACATTGAAAGTAAAGACATTCCACAATCAACAAAAGTATGTGAAATGATAAATGTTTCTCATTTGGTAACTTTAGGAAACAGAGTTTTTTAACATTACTGACTTCTTAATTTAAATATGAAAAAGTCCTGCATTTTATTATACTGAGCATTAATTTTGAAGTGTACTTATTTTTTACTTACGTTCATTTATATTTCAAACAGTACTTATAAATTGTCAATATGTGTTTCATATTTATACATGAAGCAGATAGACTTCTCATAGACTTATTGGATATCACATTTGGATTGTTATTTTAATATATAAATATTGAATTTACTCAGTAAGATTGGCCTTAACAATTAGATTTTAATACATTCTTATTGATTTTAACAGCTGAAGATGCTTGTGGGGGAACAATGAGAGGATCCAGTGGCATCATATCCAGTCCGGGATTTCCTAATGAATACCATAACAATGCAGACTGCACATGGACTATTGTAGCAGAGCCAGGAGACACAATTTCCCTGATATTTACTGATTTCCAAATGGAAGAAAAATATGATTACCTAGAAATAGAAGGTTCTGAGCCACCTACAATTTGGTAAGTGGATAAGTCGATTAAACTTGTATGGATGCCATTGTCTGAAGCAAAGTAGGGAACGCAAAGCTGTTGGTGGAGCTGTAAGATAAGGGTGTTGGAGGAATTGTTAAGCCTTTTGCAAACCTTTAAAGAAACACTGTCAGAGCTGGGAGACACTTTGATGGGCTTTGACTCCGTCAGTTTTACCTTAGTACTTGTGTCACAGGATCAGTAAGGATTTTCATGGCAAGGAAATCAAGCCTGTGCCTCTTGCTACCTATAGTGCTGTTCTTCACCATGGTAATCCAAACTTATCCCTCCCTTTAAATTAAGTTAGTAGTCCATGAAGGAATTCGCTTTAGTTTACATTTATAAGCCACTAACTTAGCTTGTTATAACTGAAGACAAATTTGTTTAAAGATGGAATTTTCCTTTACAGACTCAAGATGTGGTCTAATGAACATTGTGTCTTCAAAATATGTTTTTGGGGAATAAAAATACTGTAATAAAGTGTTTGCTTATGTTGTTTCAAATTTGCACATACTCTCTGAGATTATTTTTAACTGAAAGAAGAGTAAGGAATCAATGCTGGGGTGAAGGCCCAGGAAAACACTGGAGTTGAAAGGACTTCTGAAGTCATGGAAAACTTGTGTCAGAATATGGGAATATCTACAAGTTAAATTCAGAGGTCTGAAATGTCAAACAGTGGTTATTATGGAGTGTAAAAATTGATTTTAAGTGTGGCATGATTAGCCATAAGAATATCACTTAAGAGTTGATTGCAGGAATCTAAGAGGAAAGCACAGTTGCTAGTATTATGACTCTGTTAAGAGACAAAGGGGTGAAAGATATTAGAAGATACATTAGAATTAAAGTAAAAATGATTCTGTAACTGGTTAGAAATGGTAAGGTAGATAGTCTTGAAGTAGAAACTTGCATTATTTATTGACTTTAGCAAATGGTAAAGATGATTATGATTTTCTACAATATGAGCACTGTTGGAAGAAAGTCAACTTCAGATTTGAGGCCCAAGGTAACATAGAGGGCAGAATGTGGCCCGATGATTTAAGAATATTAGATAGGTAATTTAAAAAGTCACAGTTGGCTGAGTTTCCAGTAATTTGTAGCAAATCTCCATTGGAAATACAACCATTTAATAGCGAACAAAGATAGTTCATCAATTCATACCCATGTTTTACATATCTACTTTCAGTACATTGATACATACAATTTATCCCCTTCCACAATAATTTTGTATGAAACTACAATGAAACACGGCTAATCCTGCTTTAACTAGTTAGAGGATTTAAAGAAAACTATTTTAGAATTTACTGTTCTAAAACGGTTCATATTTAATGAATGTAAAGTTAGATAATGACATAATAGATTTTCTAATAATTTTAGTATTTATGAGGCAGACGTGATCCCACTGATGCTTGCAAAGCATTCATGTGCTTGGTATAATTTAGAAAATGGAAATGTTCTCATGGTAATCCCTCCCTGTTTCCTCTGAACTCTATAACCTAAATATTGCTCTTACATGCTCTGAACCATTACATCCCTATTTCCCTTGATAAAGACACTTCTGCATATTACCTTCACACTTTTCCACACTGAGTTGTAAATTTAGAAATATGGAGTAATAAGATAACTGCTTATTAATTAACTTGGTCAGAATCACAAGGTTCTCTCCTGTCTCATTTCTCTTTCAAATGTTATCAAGCTTTATTATTTACTCTTGCTCAGGAAATAATACATGTTTAATCTCTCTCATATTATAATACATATAGACAAGTCCAGATTTCTACTATATGGTGACTCCGACTGAAAAATTAGGTAACTTATATTACATGAAAATTATAGAAATATCCAACTGTTATATTTCTACTAATTAAAATTTAAACAAATAGTACTATTAATGAGCTATATTACTTAGACAATTAGATATCATAAATAACAATTCTTTTAAATGTTATTAGTTATGAAATCAATGTTTAAAGTTAATTGTCAACAATTAATATTGTTAAACTGAACCCCTAGCCTTTTAACCCAACTAAATAAATATTTTCTGGCTTTTATAAAGATACGGCCATGACAATGACACACTTTATTTCAAGTAGCGAGGTTGTAAAGACACTTGAATAATAGCTAGGTATTGGTTTCATAGCATGATCAATTCATTAAAGATGTCAAGTGGAGAAAGTGTAAATATTGAAACATTGATATTCTTCTGATTGAATTACATAGAATTTCTTTTTTCATTTAGAAACCCAGAACTTTCTATTCTCTTATATGCTTTAAGACCTCATTCTAAAGTGTGAATAGGAGGATGAAGCAAGCCATCATTCATGCCACAAATGACATTAACAGTCTCTGAATTGTTTTCAGGTTCAATATGCCAAATCATTAGGCTCGAATAATTTCAAAACTCAGGTATATTTACCTGAGTCAACAGGAAAGTCATGGACTCACGCTATTCTGATGTAGCACTAACTGTTTGTGTCTTTTGTTCCATATCAGTAACATTCTGGGGTTCTATTAATTTTACCATGTGTCTGTTGCATTGTCTGTTTTGACAGGTACAGCACTAACAAAAAATTGATGACTTCCTTGTTTACAAAGCATAAACCATAAATTGGTTCCAACCACATTTCTCAATGAGAGTTGAGTGTCATTCTTAATCAATATTCTCACCACCGTGAGCTGATACTATTTTTGTTGATCCTAACCAGTCTGAAGGGTTTGCTATAAAATCTAAAAGTCATTCCGTTTTGTATTTTCCTCATGGCTATAGATGTTGAACATTACTGTGTCATTCTGCCATGGCTTCCTTCTGTTGATAATTGTCTATATAGATCTGTATCCCATTTATGTTTTCTTGCTATTTATTTTCTCGAGTTCTTTGATATTTTGGATATTAACCCTTTATTACATATGGAGTTGCTAAAAATCTTTTCTCATCCTTGTAAGCTGCAACTTTGTTCAATGAAGGAAGCTTCTCTGTTTCAGGAGGTCCAATATGTTAATTGTTGATCTTACTGCATGTGCTAGCATTATTCTATTCAGTAAGTCATCTCCTGTTCCAGAGTTGGATCTATGTAGCTATATTTGTTTGTTTGTTTGTTTTTGTTGTCGCTGCTGCTGTCCTTGATCGACCTAGAGCTGAGTTTTGTGTAGCCTCTTAAAAAAAATCTAGCAGGATTCTAACTTCAGCTATCCAGTTTGCCCACCGATTTTGTTTTGTTTGAGGATGCTGTCCTCTTTCCAATGCATTTCAGTTCTCTTTACCAAATATCAGGTTTCTATGGGTGTGTGAATTTATATTTGGTACTGGAGTGAGATTTGGTTGTTCAGTAGGTGTCTTTTTGCCAACATTACGCTGTTTTATTACTGTAGCTTTGTTGTAAAATTTGAGCCAATTGACAGAGACACCTCAAAGAAGTTCTTTTGTTATTCAGAATTATTTTTTGCTACCCTGCGGTGTGTAAGTGTGTCTGTTTCCATGTGAAGCTGAGGACTGTTCTCTCAAGATCTATAAGAATTTTATTACAATTATGAATCATATTTAATATGTAGATTGCTTTTATTATGTTAATCCTACTGATCCATGAGCATGGGAGACAGTTCCATCTTCTCATATATTCAATGACTTAAATCTTTTAATCTTTTATTATACAAGTTTTTCAATTGCTTGTGTAGCAATATTACAAAAAATTTTATATTATTGAGCCATTTAAAATTCAGTTTTTGCTGATTTATTTCTTAGACCACTTGTTTGTATATAAGGTGGCTACTGATTTTTGTGAGTTCATTTTGTGCTACTTTGATGCAAGGGTTAATTAACTAAAAGTCCTTCCTTATGGAATTTTTTCAGTCACTTATGTATATTATCACATCATCTGTAATTAAAGTGATGGTATTACCATTTTTTATGCTGCTAATTTTATTCATGCTCAGAAATGGTATATCTCTGCTTCTTCTAGTGATTTCAACTTCTTCCTTTGATGTTTTATAAATTATATTGTATAGATATTTAAGCTCATAAAAAGCTTTATTCCTAGATTTTTTCTCTTAAAGTACATTTAGCAGAATTCCTAAAATATACAAATCTATGAATGTGAACTAAAAGGAATTGTGAAACATTGCAGGAAACAGGCAGGGACCAACTGGCCATCTCTTGTCACCAAATGATGCTTCCAGTGCAGCAATTGAGTTACACCTATTTGAGTTGTTAGCCAACAGGATTCCACAAGGATCCTAGTTTACTGAGGCTGTTGCCAGGACAGGTCATTCTCCACAAAGTATAGCAACACCCTATTGCTAACACACACACACACACACACACACACACACACACACACACACACACACACACACACACACACACTGGGCATGCTAATGTCCATCAAGTACATGCATAGAGACCCTTAACCCCTATTTTCCACAATCTTGAATATAGGAAAATGTTCTGTACACTATTAAAAGAGCTAATTGCCAACCCAGTCAGAAATCGTTTATCTAGAGTGGTATCCTGCCTGTAAGATATGCTAGGACAATGGTGGAATGAAACCTGTGGAATAACCAACCAGTAAATCCGTTTTGACTTAAAGCACAGTCCATGAGATGGAACCCATCAAGGATATGACTCATGTGACCAAGAAACTGAGACTACAGCCCAGTGACCTAGGGTAAAATCAAATGATACAGGTCTAAAAAAAATTGTCATAAAAAAACTGTATGGTATTGGCATAAAAGAGACATGCTGAACAACAGAATCCAATCAAAGACATAGACGTAAGGAAGGCTTAAGGAGGTATATGGATCTCTCAGGGAAGGGGAAATATAAAAATTTTGCAGGTAGACTAGAGGTGGTTGGTATTGGGGTTGGGAACAGGAGGGATAAAATTGGGATGAGGAAGAAAATGCTGGGATAATTTATTGAAATTGGCAACATTTTGAGGTTAAAACCTGTGGGGTGAAAACCTTGTGTAATGAAAACTGCAAGGAACCCACAAGACTAGCAATGTATCCTAGTATTGGCGGGACACTGTGTCTGAACTGGCCATCTTTTGTAACCAGGCAAGGGTGCAAATGAAGGGCTTGAGATGCCAACCAAAGCCATGATACCTTCTGCCACAAGCGTTCCTGCCTGCATTGTGTTCTGGGACTGGAGCCTAGCAAAATCTACATCAAACACACCACCAAGACATCATCCAACAATTTCAGGGAATCTATGCAGACTTCCACAGCCTAACATTAGGCAGAACTTATGAAGCCCTGTTGAGAAGGGAGAAAGGAACAGAGGAACCAGAAGTCTCAGGGATTTACTAGGAGAACATGACCCACAGAATCAATTGACTGGGACTCATGCAAACTAGCAAAGATCAGAAAGCCTGGACGGGTGTAACCTAGGTTTTCTGTATATACATAGACAAGTAGCTTGGTGTTCTTCTAGGAATCCTAGCAACGCGAGTGAGGCTGTTCCTGACTCATCTGTCTTCTTATGGAACCCTTTTCCTCCTACTGGATCGATTTGTCTGGCCTTGATGTGATGGCATATGCCTGGTCTTATTACAACTTGTTATGTGGTGTTTGGTTGATGCCCCTGGGAGGCCTGCTCTTCTCTGAGGGGAAGAGAACAAGGACAAGAGAAGAGGATAGGGGGGAGGGAAGGGAAGGGAAGGGAAACTTCAGTAGTGATGTAATAAATAAAAAAAAACTTTTTAAAAAAATACAACATATCATAGTAATTAAATAACCCCTAATGATATTCTATGACATTCATTGTTCAGGCTTAGTTAAAGACCCTTCCTTTTGCAGAAGATGAGAACAAATATAGAGCTCAGACATTATGCAGAGAGTGAGAGAATTTGAGACACTCAGTCCTAAAGGAGATGCCTCCGGCAGATCTCTCTCCTCAGAGTTCAGAGAACCCTGCTGAAGAGGAGGCAGAAGGAACATAAGAGCCAGAGGGGGAGAGGACACAAGGAAACAAGGCCCTCTAATCAACATCAACTAATCTCATAGCAACTCACACTGAAGACGTATGCACAGACCCCATCCACACTACAGGGCCTCTGTGTTTACGTTACGGTTTCTGGTTTAGTGTTTTTATGGGATTCCTGAGTTTGTGAACAAGCAGGTACTGATTCATGTGCATTTGTTAGACACATTTCCTTCTGGTAGTTTATTTTGTACAACTTTAAGATAGCAGTTTATTTTAACTTATTTTATTGAGTTATATTTTTCAAAAGTGAATGTATGAATAAATAAATAAATAAATAAATAAATAAATAAATAAATAAAACCTAGCAACTATGAGAAAGGATAACAACTGAACTGTCATTTATATCTTCAGGGAGAAGAAAAAAATCAGTTTTCTCCAATTAATTGGCAGTGGGTATATTACCTACTCCAAGGGAGGCCACATGTTCAGAAGTAGTTCACAAACATGTGATGGGGTTTTATTATTGGTGGTGGTGGTGGTGGTGAGAGAGAGAGAGAGAGAGAGAGAGAGAGAGAGAGAGAGAGAGAGAGTTCTTTGTTGTTGTTCTTTTTTTTCTGAATTAGGGGAAGGAGTGTTTTATTGAACTTGTTGTTGAATTGTTTTTGTTTGTCTCTGAATAAGAATTTAAAGTTGGATACTCAGGAATTGTGAGATGATTTGAAAGAAATTGGGAGATGGGGAAATATGATCAAAATATATATTTTAATGTTATTTTAAATAATACAAGTATTATAAAACAGAAAATGGCTCTATGACGAAGTGATCTGTGGATTCAGTTCAATCCATATGAAAACTCCAGTGAAATTGACAGTAACGGGAAACCATGAAAAATTCACCTGGAAGTTCAAATAATTGAAAGCCAAAGGAAAGAATAAAGAAATACCGTGATACATTACTTCAAAATTGTGTTAAAGGGCTATATTAATAAATACAATATGCTCCTACCTTCCTACACAGACATCTGACAATTAAATGGTATAACGGAGTTATAGGACCAAGAAATTAACCCACACAGCTATGATTTTTGGAGCTTTCATTTAAAAGCTAATGTAGGTCTTCTCTTTAGCTTGCTCTCTTGCTTCTTGCTCTTCTCCTCTTCCCCTCTTCCTTTCTTCCCCTTTGTCCCTTCTCTCCCAATTCCCCTCCCCCTCTTCCCTCCACCTGCTCATGGCTGGCCTCTATTCCTCTCCCCTTCTACTCGCCTCTCATTAAACCTTTCCACGTGAAAAAAAATAAAAACTAACATAATGTAGTAGATAAAATTCAGCATCTCCAAAACATTATGTTGAGAAACCTAGATACCCACATATAGAGTAATAAATCTAAATCACATCTCTCTAATACCCAAGCCAAATCAAACCATGTCAAATGCCTTAACAGAAGGCTTGATGATCTGAAAATATTAGAAGAATGCACTATGATGGAGTTCTGGATGCAGTCATCTGTTTAAAAACAAAAACAAACAAAATAAACAAACAAAAAACCCCAAAACCTTTCAGGAATATGAGAGAAATAAGAGATCCTGGGCAGAAGAATAAAAGGAATGCATTTGCATTTTGTGTGAAATTTCCAAGAACATAGCAGCTTATTAAATGTATTTTAAAATGTATTTATAAAGAAAACTGCTTAAGATTTATAGGAATAGAAGTTTCATATAATTAGCAATCAGGAAAATTAAAATAAAAATGTATATAGAATTTATTTCAGCCCTGTATGAAGGCCTAGCAAACAAAAAAGTGAACAAACAAAAAATTATAACAAATGTGAATGAGTATGTGAGATTTTTCTCACCTGTATGTCCCAAAATGTATATATAAGTACTCTGCATAATAAAAATTTGCATATGAAGAATAGGATAGTTTGTATAGTGAATATAGTTAGATATGTAATCTATTTCATTGAAATTATCTACTAAAACCTTTCACTTCATACAATGAGTATAAACCAATATGATAAAAATAATAAAAATGTGAAAAGGACATAGAGACATTGAGAAAAGCAGGAATGTTGTGATTTGCTGACTGGCTGTTGAGCTTAGATCATGGGATCTGCGATTGTCTTCAGGTAAGGATAGATATCTAACATATCTCAGGAATGAGTAATTCTGGTGAAATTGTTGGCAGAGAAATATACATATAATACATGGGCTTCACTGTGCTAGACTGCTCTGATAGTTGAAGGGCAGCCATGCACAGAAATTATAAAGGAAAACAGGAAATGGCCGTGCCTAAGTCAAGACTCATTGGCAGTATGGTAAGTCCTTAACTGTTTTGGCATCATAGTGAAATTGTAGAATTGATCATTTAGACAGAAATATTTTTCTGTCTGCTCTATAGACAATTAAACTATAGAAAAAGTCTGTTATCAATATTCATGATATAGGTTAAAACTAACACTATCTATAAAAAGGCTATCAAAATGGATATGAAAAATTCATTAAAATTCTAGAAAGAGGTGTAAGCATTTTTTGGAAAGGGAGATGTCAGGTTAGAGAAAGGAAAGAGATGAGAGTTCTAAAACATTCTGGCTTTAATGATTGTATGAGTTCAGTACACATTAGTGATGGGAAGAGGACTAAGAAGACAATTTGGTGGGATACATTTTGAGATAGCTAGTGTATAAGTAGGTAGCTTTTACATACAGGGGCAGGACATGTTTTAGAAGAAGGTTTCAAGCTGCAAATTAGAACCTAACAATTCAGAAGTTACTGTTTCCTTTAAAAGTAGAATAGAGTACCCAGCCCACCACTCCTGGGCATACACACAAAAGATGCTCCAACATATAACAAGGACACATGCTCCATTATGTTTCACAGCAGGCTTGTTTACAATAGGCAGAGCTGCAAACAACCCAGATATCCCTCAACAGAAGAATAGATAAAGACTATGTGATGCATTTACACTATGGAGTACTACTCAGCTATTAAGAAGAATGACTTCTTGAAATTTGCAGACAAATGGATGGAACTTGAAAATAACCATAACCATTTTGTGATTTTGTGAATAAGGTAACCAGACACACACACACACACACACACACACACACACACACACACACACACACACACACACACACCAGTTACAATAAGGTAACCATACACACATGTTATGTACTCACTGATAAGTGGATGTTAGCCAAAAAGAAGCTCAGAATACGCACGATAAAACTCACAGACCATATGAGACAATATGAAACCCAGGAAGAAAGAAGATCACACCAAAGTGTGGATGCTACAGTCCTACTCAGAAGAGGGAAGAGAATAATCTTGTGAGGTAGAGGGTCAGAAATTTGAAAGCAGGTGTGTAGCCCTGGGGAAGGGGAAACTAGGTGTAGCCACTAGATGGTCCCAAAGGCCAGAAACTCAAGAGGGTCCCAGAACCCAACAGGGAAGACATTGGCCGAAATAGCCAACAAAGTGGAGATAAAACCTGTAGAGACCATTTGTAGTGGATAGGCATTGCCTTGATTGAGGGATGGGACCACTCTCCCACCTCAAAGATATTAATCCAGAATTCCTCCTGTCAAAAGGAAATGAAGGGACAAAGAGTGGAGCAGTAACTGAAGGAAAGGCCATCCAGACACTGCCCCATCTATGGATCCATCCCATATACAGACACCAAACCCAGAAAAAAAGTGCTGACAGGAGTCTGTTATGGCTGTTCCCTGAGTGACTCTGCCAGACCTTTACCAAGACAAATGCAGATGTATACAGCCAAATATCAGACTGAGCTCGGGGATCCCAAGGCAGAACAACCCCATAAGAAGAACAATATCAGCTAACCAAACCCTCCAAAGCTCCCAGGGACTAAACCACCAACCAAAGAGTACTCAGCAGTGGGAGTGGGGGGACCAACAGTTCCAGCTGGATATGATATGTAGCAGAGGATCGCCTTATCTGGGATCACTGGGAGGGGCACCCCTTGGTCCTGTGGAGGCTTAATGACCCAGGAGTGCTAGGCCACTGAGGCAGGAGTCAGTGGGCTCCTGGAGGAGCAGCCTCATAGAGGCAGGGGGTAGTCAGGAGGGAATAGAGGGCTTGTGGAGGAGACACTGGAAAAGGGGATAACTTTTGAAACGTAAATAAATAAATTAACCAATAAGAAAATGAAAAAAAATTCAAAAAATCGTGAATGAAAACAAAACAAATACTAAGCACTAGGGAATTTCACCACCAAAATTTGGCAAAGTTGAGGTGGTAAGTAAAGGATATTTAACTTGAGTCAAGTGGGAAGAAAATAACATAGTAAAGATGTTCAAGTCCGGTGAGGAAACCTCCAAGCTACTGCTCAGTTGTCTCTCTTAAGGATATTTGTTTGTTTGAAACTGAGGTCCCCTTCAATGCACAAAACGACATATGCATCTAATGGATCTTCAAATGTGGATGATTCGCTAAGAAAATACGCTTTTTCCAACTGCCCACGGCTTTAGGAGCAGGATGTGGTCGTCTTGATGAATCAATTTTATGGGTGAGTTTAACTGGAGTTGTATGAAGACAAACAAAGGGAAGTTGTGTTGGACAGTTCACTCAAAATAACCTGTCAGGGAATTTTATAAGAAAGATATATAAAGAAATGGAAATGGGTTGGACTGATCTGGAAAAAATATTTTTTTTATCTTTATTAACTTGAGTATTTCTTATTTACATTTCGATTGTTATTCCCCTTCCGGGTTTCCGGGCCTACATCCCCCTAGCCCCTCCCCCTCCCCTTCTATATGGGTGTTCCCCTCCCCATCCTCCCCCAATTACCGCCCTCCCCCCAACAATCACTTTCACTGGGGAGTTCAGTCTTGGCAGAAAAACATTTTTAAAGTATCCATTTTTATTTTAAATACATAAGATTTTTCTGTATCAATGTCCATGTGCCACGTGCTTATGTAGTGCCTTAGGAAGTCAGGACAGATCATCAAATGCCAAAAATGCTGGAAATGTGGATTGTTCTAAGCTACCACGTGGGTGATGGATCTTCGCAAAAGCAACTCTGAACTGTTGATCTCCAGCCCCTCAAAGTTTTTCTATTTAAACTTTTGCTCTTTTGTTTCTTAATTGTTAGAATTAAGGTTTTTCTTTTTATCCTAAAGGGAATGTCTCATCAGAGAGTAAACAAGAAAAGATAACAGGGTGAGCTAGGGCAACCATTTTAACAAGGTTAAAATAGTGATAGTGTCTAATCTTTATTCTAAAGGCGTATTTTTGAAATGAAGTAGAATATCACAGCAACAGGAAAATTAGGTGGGAAAGGAGGTGAAGCCTGAAAATCAGAACTCCTCAGGAAGGATTCTAGAATAGTGACGATTTTAGATTTGATGACCGAAGAACTGATATTACTGAAAGAAAGGTAGACAAACTTAACACATTGAGATCAGAGGAAAAAAATGGAGTCCAGTTAAAATGCTGAGTGAGTACTAATTTGATCCATATTTTCATAAGCATAAAGCCTCAGCTTTATGAATATGTGACTAAATTGTGATAAGGAGTTTAAAACTGGAATTACAGTTCTTAAGCTGATAAAAGCTAAATGCTGTCTGGCACCAAAGAATGACTATAATTATCAAGATCAGACATTAATGGAAAAAGAGCATTCAGATTTTACCAGAGAAAAGTGTGTTAATGTTATTTATATTAAGAATGAAGAAATTTCTGTAATATGTTTCGATTAACTTGAATTATTTCACATTTACCTTTTGTTAAGATGATACTTGCCATTCAGATATATGTTGATAAATTTACACTTGTAGATTTCCAATCAGTACTGAGTACTATATCTAGACATTGCTTCTAGTTATACATCAAACCCATTTCTTTCTCACCTACTCAGGTTCATCCTTCTGATTTTCTTAATATTCTCTGTGCATCAAGTTTTGCTGTATGAGTGATCAATCTTCAAATAGACATAACTGGGTTTGTTCCCAATATTTCTCTTTAAATGTATTTTACAAAATGACCAATAACCTTTCAATTCCTAATTTAATACTTACCTGAATTTGATTTATCTGCAGCATTTGATCCTATCAGCCCCGTGACACTGGAGTCTTTTGCTCATTATTTTCTGATTATATCTTTTCTGATTTTTATAGGTAGAATTTCTGCCCCACTTTTCTGAGCACATTGAGGTCTCCTCTGCTTTTTTATTCATCCATTGTTTTATATTTTTCACTAGTTGTCACTTGTATTCTTGGAACTTGCTCTTTATTTATTCTTCATTATTCTCCAATTTTTCAGTTTTGTTTATAATCATTTGCTCTCTTAGTTCTTTTTGTGCATATGTTTTTTTATGAAGCTAACAAAATCTTAGAACTTGACTCTTATGTTATGCATAATTCTTAGAACCACATACATATATGTCTTAAGTGGTTAGGTTTGATTGTGAAATTAATAAATGGTTTTATTGTTTTATAAATTAGAAATATTGAAAGTGATTTTCCTGATTTTTATTGGGTACATTCATTGAAGCAGCATTCACTAGTCTTGATTAGATAAGCAGAAAAAGGAAAATTTACAAATACATGGAATCACACAATGTTTTGCCACAATATAAATTATGAAGGATTGTATAACCATTTTATCCAGGACCCCAGTATCAAATACTCATGATGCATCCATGCTATTGTTTGTAGGCTGTCTTTATTAGCAAGGTCATGTTTCAAGATTGAACTACTAAGTTTGTAGTCTAGACATTCAGAGGGACAAAAAAGGAAAGGTGACAAGGCACTCATGAAATTCTCCTTTGACCTACCTGCAACTTTTCATATGAGTCTACTAGGCTTTTAACAAAATGAAAGAATATAAGAGATTGAAGAGTTTAACAAAAGCCTTCTGCCCAGGCTGCTCTTCTGAAAAGGAAGAAAGAGACGTACAGCAGATTGCAGTATCTCTCTCAACTCTCTCCTCTCCCTCTTCACCTCCCCCTTTTCGTTCTTCCCCTCCTTCTCCCTGAATTTGACATTGTTGTCCTCAATCACTCTCCATTGTTGTTTTTGTTGTTTTGTTTTAGAAAGCATCCCTTACTAAATCTGGAGTTTACCATAGATCTTGCTTGACTCACCAACCAGAGAAGTTCCTGCCATGAGATGCCTGTCTCTTTTCCTCAAGCACTAATGTTGCAAGTGCACACGGATAAATCTGTTTTTTGTTTGTTTGCTTGTTTTATTTTTTAATGTGGGTATTGGGGGTTGAACTTATTCCAGATGCTTAAGCAAAAAAACACTTTTCTAACTAAATAATCTCTCTAACTCAAGATTATAATCAATTTTACTAATTTCAAATTATTGGAATCATAACTTTTATTTTATGTGTATGTATATTGGCATCCATGTGTGTTTGCATCCATCTGTGCAGCCTGTGTGTTTTAGTGCCCCCTAAAGGCTAGAAAGGTGCACTGAATTCCTTGGAACTGTAGAAAGCTAAGCTGAGGGGGTGGGGAACTGAAACTGTTTCCTCTGCAAGAGCAACTATGCTTTTAAATGTTGAACAGTCTCTCCAGCTCTAATTCAAATTCTATTCTCTCAATGCCTTTTAGAGTTCCTCTTTTCTGCAAATCAACTTTTCACTATTAACAATTTGGCATTTTCAAATGTTTGCGTGTGTGTGTGTGTGTGTGTGTGTGTGTGTGTGTGTGTGTGTGTGTTTGTACTCCCATATTTAAAGTCAGGAAAATTAATGGAATCCATGTTAATATAAAACATATCCCATACTGAAATTTTTTAAAGTAGCATATAACTACTACAATTTGTGTTAGTATGTAATTTTACCTTCCCATTAAAGAGAAATGTTCTAAGTTGACATAATCAATATAATAAATCTGCTATTGTATTCTATTTATGTCTTCTATTTTTGTATTTTTCTTTTTCTTTGTTCTAAAGAAAATTTTTTCTGTGTAGCAAAAAGCAATTTTTAATTCATCTAAAGCTGCCTCAGCAATGAGGAAAAGTTTACATATGAATGAAACTAAAATTAAAAAATGTCAGGCAAATAAGGAAAAAAGAAATTTCAAATTTTGCAGAAAAGTCAGAGCCATATAAATGCAAAATTTTATCACTTTATTTTAGATACAAATTCTTCTTATTGGAAAATATGCCTTGTATCGTTTATGAAAATAAACGTTATTAAATTTTTACATTGTTCTCCTGCATATTTATTAAAGTACATAGTGTTCTAATTATTAGTACGGTCTTGAAAAAATATTTATTTTCACTCCCAAGTTTAGAGCTTGAATTCTCTATAGTGGCACATCCTGCAGTCCCATCACTCTGAAAAATAGAGACTAGATTAAAATATCATCATTAGTCTGTGCTGTGTAGTCAGATTCTGTTTAAATAGAAACAATTCTATCTCAAATATACTGTTGGATATCTATACTCCAGTACAGTTCTGAATACTAACTAGACACATAAAAGTAAAGAAAAATGGTACCTATATGAAATGTTAAATCTGAGTATATTTTATACAATGATACATTTCAATTTCAAGGATAAAATCTGTGTACATTTGTTGTGGTTTTATTAGACTTATTTATTACTGGCTGTTTTCAGTATGTTTTTCTCAACTATTTTCACTGTTTGAAGAAGCTGTGGAACCAATGGGATCTCATGTCCATTTGGAGGTAGTTTGCTGCTCCAGTCCCTAAACAAAACAAAACAACCCTATCTCTTTTATCCTGAACCACTGAGATATGATCAAGGTATGCTATTCTTCCAGTAGACCAGTCACCACAACCATACCATGTGGACTTCTCCATTTCAAAGTATTAGTCAAAGTAAATCTCCTTTCTCTTAAGTTCTTGTTTTAGGTATCTGCACAGTGATGAGAAATAAGCTTAATATATCATGTGATTATATGCATATCACTTTGTGACCTTATTAGACAATATATATTTATCAATTCTGTATAATCCTGATTACTAAGGGGTTCTCACTGTATAACAACCTCTTCTCCTTGCACCATCATTTCTCCTTCACCTGCTTAAAACACTCATGAATATTCTCCAGAGCCTCTATAATCTGAAACTCCAATCTTCACTATTCTTATTTACTCCTTCCATCTAAGCATTTTCCCCAAATGTAATCCTAAAGCCCTGTGCTTGAATTATTCAATTCCTTCCAATGGTGACTGGCCTCTATTTAAGAGAGAAGAAACTGTGACCACTTAGGAAAGAAGAAAGAAGAAAGACCTGGTGCCTATGAGTTTATACTTTCATGACTAGAAACATTGTCACATTCTTTCTGGCAGTTTCTGCTTTCACTACAAAGAAAATCACAAAAAGCACATTGTTATAAAAACAGGAGATGATAAGATTCTGTTAGAGTCCAGGATTTATTTAAGAAAGAGACAACTGAAGAATGGGAGGAAACCTCTACAGTGCTCCGAGTCCAGTGTGAGATTTTTCACACTGCAATTTCAGCAGTGGCATTTTGGGAGGCTGATGACTTATATACGACAACTTAGTTGTAAAGGCAAAGGTTTGACTGGCTACATTATATGGCAATGAAGGATGAAACTGGCATTATCCATGGAGCATAGCAGGAAATGCAAAGAAGGGAGTTCAAATGGAGAGTGTCACTTCTAAGTATATTGATTTTTGTCTATATATGAGTTAATATAATATAGTTGTTCCTGAATCCTCATTTTACAAAAGTAAGCTTATCAAAACTGGTAAAATTATCTAAAATATAAGGAAATTAAGATTTAATGATAGATATTATTGTATATATTCCAAACAACTATGAAATGGTAAATTATTTTATTTTAATGGAATAATTTTCTGAAAAAATTTAACTCAAGTTGATTCGTACCAAACTAAATCTTCATTTACTCACCTATTTTGAAATCAAATTTCTCTCTCTTCTCTTCTGACCATTTTATAAGTCTAGCTTGTGCAAATATGAATTATTTTTCATATTCTAAATATTTGTCTGTTCTTAAAAATCTCTTTTAGATAACATTTTAACTTTCAAAGTATTTGATTTAATAAACTCAATGGTAATTAGCCCATATGTTTTTAATAATCATTTTACTTGTTCATATTTCAAATGATATCCACCTTTCCAGTTACCCATACACACACTCCCTCCACCCAATCCCCATCTCCCTTATCCCCTTTGTATCTATGGGGGTGTTCCTCTACCCACTCAGCCATTTTTACCTCACTGTTCTAGCACCTCTCTGTGCTGGAGCATCAAGCCTTCGCAAGACCAAGGGCCTTCCCTCCCGTTGATGACTTTAGCTCATTCTTATACGTCTGCATATACCCACTCATTTCATCAAAAAAGTACTCCTCCTCCCCTAGCATCCATCAATTATTGACCATATCTCAGGTAGTTGGATGATTAATAAGATACTCCTTTGTGAGTGGAATTAACCCAAATAAATAGCATAAATATAATAATAGTATATAATTTAAAATATACTTACTTAAGAATTGTGAAATTATTTCTTGCAGTCATAGAGATATGTTAAAAAATGTTATAGCTTTTCTCACATGTGTGTTCTAATCCAACCCATAGATATTTGAAACCACATACCACTGAGTCTTGCATATACTAGTGACTGGTCATCTATTGCTGACCCACTATATCAGTGGGCTATATATACAGACCAACAACCAAAATCGGATTGTAATATTTGAAAAATACACATCTTTCTGCACATATACTGACGTCTTCTGTTTCCTGTAATTATTCCATCAATTAAAGAATAACTTCTATTCATGTAGACTCTGTGATATATTATAAGTAACTTAGTAAGCCTCTGAGTGATATGGACAGTTTGCATGAGAGTGCTCTGGCATTTATATAAGTTAACACAAAACTACTTATTTGCTCCCTTTGTAAATATCTTCACCACCTGTCAGTTTGGGACTATGCATGGTAGAAAAAGCCTTGAAACTGAGTTCTATGGATATCATGGGTAGTCATGTATGAACAATATAATAAAGTTTGAACTATACATTAGGAATTATGAACAATTGACAATATTTATAAAATAATTTGGTATAATCCAATAGCATTTAACCAAAACTTTTAAATTGTTGTTTCTCTTGAATTTACAATGTAATCTGTTCACACTGAGTTTATGACAGGTCACTAAAAATCACGGAAGGTAAATATTCACAAGAGAATACTTCTGGAATTACATTTTGAGAATAATTTAGGAATCCAAGAGCCATAACTATTCAACAAAATATATTACATATAAATGTATACATCAAAAAATACTGTTATTAAATTGTCAGAATAGTGACACAGGCACTAAGTTCTATGTTCAGTTTTAAAATAGTCTGCCTATCAAAGAAAATGCTTCTTCACATATTCCTCATTTCAACAATCTAGGTTGTTCCAGAAATTCTCAAAACAAGTTTTTTGGTAGTCATGTCGGCTTAGCCTTGCCGGATTGAAAAGCCCTGGCTAGGTCTCCAGCAAGCAGCAGTGAGCTTGTGAAGGTTAACCGTCAGCAGCGCTTTCTGAAGCATTTACAGGTAGATGGAATTTTTAGGAGCTTTCTGCTTAGCTGTTACTCTCTGAAAAGAATAAGAAAATGATGCAGTGCTCTCAGATAACTCATGATGTTTTCAAATTAGCTTCCCCCAAATAGGAAAAATGGACTTTATAATGAAGATTTCCACCTTCATCTTACCCTAACATGGGTGTTCAAGGCATAAATGCAAGTGAAGCTATTAAATCCCTCAGAGTTATCTAAAAGCAAAATGACTAAGGATAAGAAAGTTATGATACTATTTCAGTTTTATGCTCATGTATTTTAATGAAAAGTAGGCTGAGCTTTCATGATTAAGGCTTGTAATAGAATTTTTAGGGCATAGAACATGTCTCATGCATAATAAGGTAAGCTGAATTTATTTACTGTGAAGAATCTACAAATGTGGTGGATATGTATAAGGATTGGTGCTAAAAGAGACTCCTTTATTTTACCTTTAGTTTGTGTTAATAGGAAAAATTGTTGCATATCTCACAGCCACCAAGAACTCTTATGCAGATGACTGATAGTACATTACTAGTGGGGTACAATCATGTAAGTGTTTATGTAAATGCTATTCTTGAGTAACGTATAGAGCACAGAAAGTGTAGTTTTTAAGAAGAATCCTGCAAGAACACTGAATGCAGAATCGTGATTCAGCCCTACATTTGTAATGAATGTCTCCAGACTCTGACAATGCATGTCTGAATAAAATTTTCCGCATTTATTATAATAGCTTTTGGTGACTTCAAAGCCTCTATTTTTGGTTGGTATTTTGATAGCAGTTTCTGTCTATAGATCTCAACCCAGTATCCCAGATAGAAAAAATTAAGAGATTGTGTTGGAAATAGGAATTCCTGCTTATTTCGACAATAAAAAATTAAATCTAGTAATATCTGTCATTGCTTCATTCAGTTAATGAGAAAATAATCAATGCAGATTTGCCTCCTCTCTCTCTCTCTCTCTCTCTCTCTCTCTCTCTCTCTCTCTCTCTCTGGTGTGGTGTGTGTGTGTGTGTGTGTGTGTGTGTGTGTGTGTGTGTGTGTGTGTGTCTCTGTGTCTCTGTGTCTCTGTGTCTCTGTGTGTCTCTGTGTGTGAGGTGGTAGGAGAAACACAGGTGTGTAGAGACCAGAGGTTAACATTGGTCATCTTCATCATTAGCTCTTTGTACTATTAAAAAACAAATCAAAACACAGAACATCAAAAACAAATAAAACAATTAACCAGGGTCTCTCATTGAACCTGTAGTTTGCTGATTCTGCTACCCTGGCTGGCTTTTGTGTACCCAAAATCCACCTGTATTTAACAGCAATCTATCCTCTCAGTTCTGGTGCTAAAGATGCACATTGCTCTGCCTAGCTTTAGGTCACACCAGCATTGAATTCTGGTTCTCAGTGTTGTGCAATTAACTTTCTGAACCAAGACATCTCACCTCTATCCTATCCCTCTTTTATTGTTATCTTTTAATGTCTATATTTTTATTTATTAATCACTTTATTTGTTTACATTCAAATGTTATCCACCTTCCAGGTCTATGCTTCATGAACCCCGCAACCCATTCCCCTCCTCCTTGCCTCTAGAAGGGTGATCTGCCCACCCATCCACTCCCACCTCATCCCTCAAGCACTCCCTTCTCTGGGGCATCAAGCCTCCACGGACCAAGCGACTCCACTCCCACTGATGCCAGATGAGGCAGTCTTCTACTACATATGTAGCATGAGCCATGGACCGTCCCATGTGTACTCTTTGGTTGGTGGTTTACTCCCTGGGAGCTCTAAGGAGTCTGGTTAATTGCTACTGTTCTTCCTATGGGGTTGCATTCCCCTTTACCTCCTTCAATCCTTCTCCAAACTCTTCCATTGGGGTCCCAGGGCTCAGTCCTATGGTTGGCTGTGAGGATTTGCATCTGTCTAAGTCAGGTGCTGGCAGAGCCTCTCAGAGGACAGCCATACCAGTCTTAGGTCTGTAAGCACAACTGGGCATCAACAATAGTATTGGGGTTTGGTGTCTGAGAAAAGAATCGATCACATGGTGTGCTAGTATCTGGAAAGCCTTTCTTCAGTTTCTGCTCCATTTCTTGTCCCTACACTTCGTTTAGACAGGGACAATTCTGGGTTAAGTTATTTAATTTGGTAGGTGACCCTATCCTTCCACTGGGGGCCATGTCTGTCTACAGGAGGTGGTCTCTTCAGGTTATATCACCCTGCTGTTGGGTATTTAGTCTAATGTCATCTACATTGTGTCCTGGCACCTTCTCCCATCCCAGTGTCTGACACTTTCAAGTGGTTCCCCAAGTTCCCCACCTCCTACTGCTACTTATTTCTATTCATTTTTTTTTTTCTGGCTCTCTGGTCTTCTCTCCTGTCTCTTCTCATACCTTGTCCTGCCCTCCATTTTTTCTACCCCTCCCCTCTCCCACTCAGGTCCTTCACTCCCTCTGCCTCCCATGATTTGTTTCCCCCTTCTAAGTGGGTTTGAAGCATCCACACTTTGGCACTCCTTTTTATCAAGCTTCATAGAGTTTTTGAATTGTATCGTGGGTACTCATGGGTAATATATTTTATTTCCTTTCCTGCATTGAACCTTCTCCTATAACCTTTCCTAACGTCTTTAAAATTCATTGCCACTTTGTCATATGTTTATAAAGGTATTTTGCATATATGGGTAATTATGTATTATGATTATATACACTTTTCTAATTTCTATAATCTTATAAATTCTATAATTAAAATATTTATAAATAATACCTGCTTAGTTCGTATAATGTTACTTATATGTGTGATTTCAGGGCTGAACATTTGGTATTAGATTGCTGTGTTTTTCCCTGGGGAAGACTATTTTTTTCCTCGTTCAAAATTTCTTAGTTGCCTGTAGTTCTTTGTGTAAGTTGGAGCACCCATATCTTTTTCTCCTTCCCTGTTATCATGTCCTGCTGTCTTTGATCAATTCATTTTAAAATAATTTATAATTTTATTTTTTGAAATCACAATTACATCAACTCGCTCATGCGTATGTACTTTCCTCCCCCATTGCTGTCCTTCAAATTCATGTCCTTTTTAAAAAAATTGTATGTATTCTGATAACTAATACATGGATATATATGTTTTCTGAATTGGTACTGCATATCCAGTTGGTGTGATCTTCCCTTGGAAAGACTTTCTTTTGACCTCAGTATTTTTTGGTATCCTGTTCTTTCTTTATCTTGGGTTTGTTCATGAGCTTTCCCCCTTGTCTATGTGAGAATGCCTATGGACATTTGTGATGTTAAACATAGCAACATCATTTACGAGGTAAACCATAAATAAAATATTTTTTAATCTTCAGTTTATCACCTGATCTCAGTAATCTCAGAAGTGAGTAGCGACAGACATTATGGAACTTAGTCTATCAATAGTTAATTGTATTTGCCCTTGATGATACCACAGAAGTTTGTGTCCTGTGGATAACTGTAAACTAGGTAACCTTTCAAAGGTGGTTTTCTGTAAAGGTTGACTCTTCTTTTTTTTATTTTATTGGATATTGTATTTACATTTCAAATGTTATCGCATTTTCACCTCCAGAAACCACCTATGCCATCCCCTCCCTTGCTTCTATGAGGTTCTTCCCCCACCTACCAACCCACTCCCTTCTGCCTCCCCACCCTTGCATTCCCCTACACTGGGGCATTGCACCTTCACAGGACTAAGGGCCTTTCTTCCCGTTGATGCCCTACAAGGCCATCCTCTGCTACATATGCAGCTGGAGCCATGGGTTGCTGCATGTATACTCTTTGGTTGGTAGGCTAGTCCCTGGGAGCTCTGTTAGGTCTGCTTGAACTCCTTGAATACTTACTCAGACTTATAGAAGAGTCACCCTTCTAAGGAGTAAGTATCCTAGGAGTTACTAAAATAGTGAAAACTATCTGTCTTTTTGATATCTTTAGAGTGTGGAATTTGGCTAAATTCTGTGCATGCACATGCTAACCATTTTGGAAGTGTTTGGAACTATTCTAACCAGATTGATTTATTTTAAATTCACATAACATCTTTGTTGATTGTTTATTTAAATTAGTATAATGTAGGAAATTATCCAAGTAAAATTACAACAAATAATATGCATTATTTTAAAAGACAGCTTTAGCATGCTTTTTAAAGTGTCTAAAAATGATAACAAAGAATATTTAAGTATCCCTTAGATATAATTATGAATCATAAGATGATTATTTTCATATATATGCAAATACAATCTATATTATATAGCCTTTACATTATTAGAATACATCTTTATATTGAGAGCACACATTTATAAGTGCTTTCTTTTCACATAATTGTGACTTAAGAAATAATTATTTAATATTTGTTGGAAGTTACAGTGAGAAATCTATGGTCCCCGAACAGAGTAAATAAAGATGTATGGAGTATTGCATAGGTAGTAAACATATGGCTTTAGCTTCTTTAACTCAGTTGTCTACCAAATGTTCTAACTATAGTATGTAAAATTATGTAACATAATTCTATTTAGTAAGGTTCTGATTGGAGCATGCAAAAAATTTACATTCTAATTTTCTAGTTATCTAGGTTTCTGCAAATGACATACTATTAAAAACCTGGTGGAAAGGTCTGCCTTAAGGTTATACATCCCATAGCTCTTGATAATATTCAGTTTCCAAATTGAAATAACTTAATTACAATCTCCAAGGATCCATTTTCAGAGTAGGTGCAGCTGTTGCATTTTCTTTTTTAGAAAGACAATTATAATTACAGGCAACTTGCTTAAGAAGATGGAATTAATAATGCATTGCAATTTCAGAGAGAGAATCGGTGAGAATAAAATGTTGGTCCATGTATGAAAAAGATCCAGGCAATGACAGACCAAATGACCCTCCCCAATTCTGTCTTTCTGTGTGCACACTTGTGTCTCAATCTGTCTCTTTCTGTACATGCATATGAGCTTTAAGTTATTTTTTTCAAAACTGTGCAAAAATGTCTTTAAGTGATTTCTTAAAGGATGAGTCATGCGTTTACATATCAGGCACTGTCAAAAATAGCAAGATGATGAAAACAGTGGAAGGAGGACAGGTAGTAGTATTTCTTCCAAGAGAATACAGGAACATAGCAGAAATGATTTCTGTAAAAATTTAATAGTTTCATGATGAAGTCCAGTTCCCTTTTGCAGGGTCTTAATCTTATATTTTTACATTTATTTTTATGTGCAAATAATATGATACATGTATGTGTGTGAACTACATTCATTGCTGTAGCTGTTGGTGCTCAGAAAATGGAACCATATCCTGCACTTTGGAGTTTTAGGTGGTTTTGAGCTACTATGTCTGTGCTGGAACCTAACTCGTCTTCTGCAAAAGAAAAAAGTGTTCTTTCTTGCTGAGTGAGTAATCTAGTAATCCAGTCCTCTCTTAAACTAAAATGTTTTAAAACAGAGCAAAGGGATACTAGAATACAATTTTAATGGAGTTTTGTGAAGAAAAGCCAAAATGGAGACAGGCTGAAAAATCTCAGTAGATTCTGTGAAACAGGAGAGAGTTTAAGAGATATAAAAATCAGGAGTGAGGTTACCAGCCTAGATGCCCATTAACAGATGACTAGACAATGATAGTACACTATAATTCTATTATATATATATTTCATATATATGTATACACACACATATATACATATATATGTATATATACACACAATTAGGTAAAGAAAAATAAAATTTTTGGAAAAACAGATCAGTCTGGATATATTAAGCACTGCAATCAAAAATCAGGAAGATAAAAACCGAAATTATTAACTATGGTTTGTACACACATACACACACACACACACACACAAAATAAATATATAAGCATGTGTTTGTGTGTGTGTATTTATGTATTGTATTGTATACTATAATGTTGATAAAGCTTTAAAATCTAGAAAGACTGAAAGAATAAAAATAAATCATGCAAAGGATAAGGTATGAATGAAAATACACTTGGGACATAAACGTGGAAAAGACTGAGGTTGAAGGAAGCTGCAGGAGTATGAAATGTGTGCTTTTTTTCTTGGAACTCAGAAATGCAAGACCTTACCAGTGAGGTTTGGTAGCAACTGCATCTAAGAACAGAATTCTATAGCACGTATATATTTCGTTAAGAGAATAATAATTTCTCAGATCCCCTTAACATGTTTCTTGCATAAGCTTTTCTGAGAATAGGCCTCCTTTCTAGGTTGATGTAAATCCCATTGGTACTATAGTAGGAGGGGGGGATATGGAGAGACTTCACAATACTGGGCGTGGATGTTTAAAATGCTATGCATTTTGCAATATTAAGTCCTAGAAAAGGAAGACATAAGTTTGCAGAATAGTAGGAAAAATAAGAGGGTATGTAGAAAAAAAGGAGAGAGAAATCTGCTACAATTAATTGTAATCTCAAAAATGAAAAAAAATGCCATTCTTTCACTTAGGGCCAGAATTAAAATAAGTAGCCCATGATTTTGATCACAACTTTTGTAACATTATGGATTAAACAAATTACACAAATATTTCAGAAAAGTAAAATTCTACTACTATGATATATCTAGATAATGAAATATATATATACATATATATGACTATTTACATTCTAAGAGAGCTGTTTATAAAAATATAAAAGACTAAAATCCCTTATGCTATTTCTGCTTCATGTCTCTTACCTACCATCTTCTTGTATGAAATGTGGTATTGACAATAGAATAGTACCAATATTCTTGTTGCAAAAATTAAAAAAAATATATAATCACCTACCAAGAAGAGCCTGGGAAACGGAATTATGCAGTCTATCTCAGTGGCTCGATTAAACAAAGCATGAATCTTACAGAGTGAAGTCAGTTGTAGCATCATCTCCTCTCTCAGGCTGTTATGTTGTAAGCAATGCCTTGCAACATAATCTATCGCTTTCTTGTATGTGCAGCTGAAACACAATACTTTAACTCAGGAAAACAGGAAACAAATGCTGGGGGTCATAAAGGGGCTTGTCAGACTATAGTGTGAAAGTGGTACATGTCTTCCACTGTTAGTATTTTGTATTAACTACCCTTACAATAAATGTACTTAACTGCAAGGAACAAAAAAAAATCAGTGTGCAGTGTTCTTAAGAAGAGAAAGATGGAAAGAAACACTAGTGCACTCTCTACCATATTTTGAGCAGTTGCACCATTGTTGTGTGCTAACTTCTTGTTATTTATCTTGCTATATTAAATCAATGTGTGTGTGTGTGTGTGTGTGTGTGTGTGTGTGTGTGTGTGTGCGCGCGCGCGTGTCATGTATATGTAGGTAGCTGCAGAGGTGAGAACATTGAATCACATAGTACAAATGATGAGCAACAAGTAATTTTGATCTGCCACATGTGGGCAGAATCTGGGTAGTGTGCAAAATAATTAAATGTGCCCTTAACTACTGATTGGGCTTGTCATCCCCCAGGGCTATATTATTTAATCCTAGCCACTGCAGGACAAAAATGAATAGAACTCAAAATCTCACAGGCAAGCCAGTCTAGACTACATAGTAATCTAATGTTAATTGATATAAACTGTCACTAAAAAAGTAAACAAAAATAAATAAATAAATAAATAAATAAATAAAAGCAATTGAGATGATATTTTCTAGTTCCATCCATTTGCCTATGAATTTCATGAACTCATTGTTTTTTATTAGCTGAGTAGTACTCCATTGTGTAAATGTACCACATTTTCTGTATCTATTCCTTTGTTGAGGTACATCTGGGTTCTTTCCAGGTTCTGCCTATTATAAATAAGGCTGCTATGGACATAGTGGAGCATATGTCCATATGTTAACATCTTTTGGGTATATTCCCAGGAGTTGTGTAGTGGTCCTCAGGTAGTACTATGTCCAATTTTCTGAGGAACCTCCAGACTGATCTCCAGATTGCTGATGCCAAGAGGTGCATGCTAACAGGAGCCTGACAAAATTGTCTCCTGAGAGGCTCTGCCAGGGCATGACAAATACAGAGGTGGAAACTCGCAGCCAACCATTGAACTGAGAATGGGGGTCCTCATTGGAGGAGTTAGAGAAAGGATTGAAGGAGCTGAAGGAGTTTGCAACCCCATAAAAACAACCATACCAACCAGTCAGAATTCTCAGACTAACCCAACATCCAAAGAGTACACATGGACAGACCCGTGGCTCCAGCTGCATATGTAGCAGTGAATAGCCATATTGGGCACCAATGGGAGGAGAAGCCCTTGGTCCTGCCAAGGCTAGAACCTCCAATGTAGGGAAATGTCAGGGCAAGGAGGCAGGAAGTTTTGGGTGGGTGGGTGGGCAAACTCCTTCATAGAAGAATGGGGAAGGGGGATAGGATAGAGGTTTTATGGATGGGAAACCAGGAAAAGGCCTAACATTTGAAATGTAAATAAAAAATATTCAATTAAAAAAAAGAAAGCAATTGAGAATCAAATCTGGATACTGAATCCCTGGCTTCAATATGCACCTACATGGTAAAGCATACCTATACTCAAATATAGAATACAGACAACACATACTAACTACATACATATACACACACAAAGAGAGAGTGGGAAGGGAGTGAGAGTTGGAGAAGAAGAGAGAGAAAAACTGGTTTACTTTCATGAGGGTTAAAATGAGTAGGGTACTTTTAAGTAAGTACCCTTTTATTTAAAAGGGTAGCATCAGAATGGAATAGGCATTAGAATACAGAAGGATATGCTCTTTGAAGTATGCATAAGGTGGCACCACAGAAAGTAGCCATTCTCTGATGGATTCATCTTATCCACTATTACATCAGAGAAATTCCTAAAGAAAGTTTAGAATAACCTAGTTTATACATCAGAAATAATACATTCTGTGTTGAGAGTTAGGAAACAGTAAAACTTAACTATCTTTTTTTCTGGAGAATGGGGAGTTTGTATATAAAACAACATTCATCTTCTTTACGTTCTCTTTTAATTACTACTAAGAAAGAAACACTATGGTATATATAATTCTTTAAGTTGAGCATATCAAGAATGAAAACTGACTCTGATTGGTCAAATATATGCTAGCTGATGTGTATTTGTTGGCAATAATTGTATGTGTTAGTGGGTAAAATATCTTTCCTATTTTCATTCATTCATTCATTTTTACCTCAACCACAGCTTCACCTCTCTCCTCCCTTCCCAGTCCTTCCCTCTCATCTCCCCTCCCTTTCTCCTGAGAGAAAGGGAGGTCCTGGCATATCAAGGTATAATAGGACTAGGAGCATCTTTTCCTTTGAGATTAGATAAGGCAGCCCAGTTAGGGGAAGGGGATCCAAATGCGGGCAACAGAGTCAAAGACAGTCCCATTTCCTGCTGTTAGGAATCCCACATGAAGACCAAGCTGCACATCAGTGCTGTATATGCAGAGGGCCTAGGTCCATCCTTTGCATATTCTCTGGTTGGTGGTTCAGCCTTTGTAGGCCCCTTTGGTCTCAGGTTATTTGATTCTGTCGTTTTTCTTGTGGTATCCTTGACAATATGGCTGCTTCCAACCTTCCTCCCACTCTTCCATAGGATTCCTTAAGCTCTGCTGGTGTTTGGCTGTGGTCGTCTCTATCTTAAACTTTCTGGGTGAAGAGTCTCAGGTGAGAGTTTTGCAATGTTCCTGTATGCAAGCATATCAGAATATCATTAATAGTGTCAAGGGTGAGTCTTGTCTCATGGTATGAGTCTGTACTGATAGCTGTAGTCTCTTAGAGACTGACAGACATCTGGCCAGGCCCTTCTGAATTTTATAGTCTCTATTGAGACATCAGATCTTATTCTGATAGGTCTTTCTCTATATGTTACTTGGCCTTTGCCCCTGTGTCTTTCAATATTCTTTCTTTTCTGTACATTTAATATTTGATTATTATGTGGTAGGAGAATTTTATTCTCTTTTAGTCCAATCTATTTGGTGTTCTATAAGATTCTTGTATACTTATAGGCACCTTTTTTTTTCTCTAGGTTGAGGACATTTTTTTTCTATAATTTTGTTTAAAATACTTTCTAGACCTTGGGATCTTCTCTTCCTTCTATTCCTATTATTCTTAGGTTTGGTCTTTCATAGTGTCCTAGATTTCCTAGATGTTTTGGGTCAGGGACTTTCTAGATTTAACATTTTCTTTGATTGATTTGTCCATTATCTGATTGTATTTTTAATAATGTTTTTTAAATTTATTAATCATTTTATTTATTTACATTCCATATGTTATCCCCCTTTCTGGTCTACCCTCCATGAATTCTTCCACCCCATCCCCTTTGCCTCTATGAGGGTGCTCCCCCACCCACCCACTGCCACCTCACCCCATGAATCTCCCTTCTCTAGGACATCAAGCCTACACAGGACTAAGAAGCTCACCTCGCAGTGATGCCAGGAGAGGCAGTTCTCTGCTACATATGTAGTTGCAACCATGGATTAGCTCATGTATAATGTATACTCTTTGGTTGGTGGTTTAGTCCCGGGAAGCTCTGAGGCTGTTGCAGTAAAACTCAATAGAGTTTCTTTTATCCTGCACTAGTGCTGTCACGGAATCTGTGGGATATTTTCATCTCAGTCAACAAAGCGTCTCACCTGCTAAGCTCTATACCATATCACACAGTCGATGGCCACTTTCTGAACCCTGCAACAATCTCTCTACCTGTCTAGTTCCCAATGCAGGTTGCCATGATGCCAGATATACATATCCCAATTCCGTGGCGGCCCAGTGTGTCCAGCCACCACATACTCTCCTGAACTCAATTAAATCACCACATGAAAGAAAACACAACAAAATAACCTCTGATCTAATTAATGAGATATAATTGCCCACCAAGATAAGATACAGTTGGCTCATCTAGATATACAGAATACTATACACATCTATCCCTTAAGAATATTCATAACAACCTATAAATGTGAAGAGAGAAATCTTAAAATCTGCATCCATGTTCTCTAGACTGCTCCTCTCTCTCCTCTTACTCTAGTCTCCTCCTCTTCTAAAACTTTTCTCCTGCCCATTTTTCCTTCTCATCCAATCACAGGTCTCATTCTATCCTGTACCTGCCTTCATCTGCATAATGACATCAACCTACATGAGGGGTCCAGTTACTTAATACTGCTGTTCTTTTTAATGAGGTTGCAATCCCATCAGCTCCTTTAGCTGTTCCCCTAACTCTTCAATTGGAGTCGTTGGGCTGAATCCAATGGTTAGTTCTGAGTACCTGCATTTGTCTTAGGTGCTGGCAGAACTCTCACAGGACAGCCATGCTAGGCTTCTGTCTGCAAGCACATCTTACTATCAGCATTGATTACATCTTCTAAGACTGAGATTCTTTCTGTCTTCCATCTCTTGTATTCTGTTGGTGATGCTTACAGCTGTAGTTCTTGTTCTTTTGCCTATGTCTCCCATCTCAGAACTCCCTCAGTATGTTTTTTTTCTTTAGTGCTTCTATTTCTATTTTCATGTCTTTAACATTTTTATTCATTTCCTTCATATACTTGAGGATACTTTTCTGCATTTCTTTAAAGGATTTATTCATTTCTCCTTTAAAGACTTCTATCATCTTCACAAGATTGGATTTAAAGACATCTTCAGGTGCTTCAGCTGCATTAGGATATCCAGGTTTCCCGTAGTATCATAGCTGGATTCTGGTGGTGCCATGTTGTCTGGACTCTTGTTGATTGTGTTCTCATGCTGGCCTTTAGCCATCTGGTTACCCTGAGTGCTGGTAGGCCTCCAGGAGTGCAGGAAAATGGGCCAGGAAAATGAACTGCAGGGGACTAGATTCCATTTATAGCTTTTGGATTGTCTTTAAGGGGATTTGGCAGGCAAGGGATTGGGAGAAAGGGTTTTAACTTGGTTGTCCCTGGTGCTGGCAGATCTACCAGAATGCAGGCAGCTTTGGGCCAGAAAATCGATTTGTTTCTTTTTGTTGCTAAAGACCTTATTTAAGTTCCTTGATTCTTTATTTACAATAGTAACAATAATAATGAGCCTGGAGTCATAGTTGGCAGGATGCTGGACTTTTGTCTTCCTTAACAGAGGTAGGAAGATCAGTCATTACCAGCCAAATATTATGGTTAAGAATTTGTGAAAATTCTATTACATTAGAGTTTTTTTTTTAGTTTATTGGCACTAGTTCTAAATATCTAGCAGGCTTCAAAAATTTATTTCATAGAAGAAAGTTATTGTTGTGAGACAGGCTGTCAATTGACTACAATTGTTGTTGGCACAAACCTAGCACTGTATCAGTTCCACCAGTGGAAATTTACAGGGAATATGTAAAAACTGGTATATAGCTTTTAAGGCATAGACTTACTATTTTAAAATTGAAAAATGGGGCAATACTATATCTGACCAATTACAGGTATCACTATTTCTCTTAAACAAAAGCATTATGACTCAGTGACTCATAGTGCTCAAATGACCATATTAATCCTCAACTCACAGGAACATGAGAATGTCCAATGAACAGTTCAGTTAAAAGTATGAAATCGATTTGAGATGAATATACCCATAAAACTTTTAGTGTTGAAGTTCCTGGGGAGATAGTTTTATATGGGACAAGGGTCTCCACAGATGCTCAAGTTAAGTTGACATTATTAGCTTTGGCCCAATAACAATATTCCTGGGTTCCTATATGAGAAGATAGGGAGACATCTTTATATAGTCAAGTATACCAAAGATTTCCATCAATTTGTCAGAAGTCACTGGTATTTTCTAACAGCCTGTAGAAGAAGGTGACACTGTAGAAAGCTGTGTTTTTAAGTCTTTAGAACATGGACAACGGATTTTAGTTGTCTAAACTTCCTTTTGCATAGCATGTTGTTATATTAGACACAGTAAAATATATAAATATTATACATATAAGCATAATATATGATATATGATACGTAATATGTATATATAAATTTTATGCACATATATGTACATGCATATAATATACATGCATATTTATTAGTTATTATATAGTTATTTTTAAATTATTGTATATAGGAAAATATATCTATCTTCCATAGCTAAAGTCAAAAAATACTGGACAAAGGTTGCATTATGGATTGGAAGAAATATCCTGAAAAAAAGGAAAACAAAATGCAAAGTGTTTAGACAGGTATGTTTGCAGTAAGAAACATTATTACTATGACAATATTTTGTTCCTGGTTTTATTAATACTGTAATAGCTTAAAATACCTGTACCAGATGATCTTTCTTTGAATTATGTAATGCTGCCATTTTCTACTGTGCTGGCTTGAAAAACACCTTTTCTTTGCTGAAGTTTCCAACACTTTAAAATTAGTGTAGTAATGCCACTGTGTGGTAATATGAGCTGTATTCCCACATAATGGATATTTTCCTATGGGCTCAATTTTCATCTCTAGTACATTGTAACACTTCCATTATTGTTGCTCTTATTTTAGATGTTTGAGATACCTATCCTTTTGGTAGTTTTGACAGTACTGACTTATTTTACACTGAATTTCACCTATAAATAAATGCAGATAATCAATAGATCACACCCCTTACCATGTTTAGCTTACCTCACTGCAAAATCATGATGCTTTCAGAATGTATCTTAATGTTTTTCATCTTATTTTCCCTACAATATGATTTCTTTTGAATAGTTGTTTTAAAACACTGGAACACATCACGGAGAATTAAAAAAGTAATGTCTTGTAGTCAATTAGGTGCCAGAAATGTGCAATTATATTTCAAAACACCATGACATATTTAAACCATTGGAGCGTAGTGCTGCCCTGGTGATTTTAGGAAACAGCCTGAAAGATTTCACTCATGCCATTATTGTCTTCAAGGAAAAGAACAAAATTAACTATTTTTAAAAGATGGATGTATCACACATCAACAAGTAGCTTACTTCACACATGAGCATGTGCATGCCCACGGGCGTGCATACACACACACACACACACACACACACACACACACACACACACACACACACATTTGAGTCTGTTTAGTGTGGCTTTTACACATAGGATTTCAAGGCTGACCTCTTTGTATTGGACAACCAAGTAGGATGTTCCTCTCCCTCCCCTTCTCCCTTCCCTTCTCCCTCCTCTTCTCCCTCCTCATTCCTCTCCCCCTCCCCTCCCCTCTTTTTCTGTGTTTGTTTCTGTCTCTGTGTCTCTATCCCTTTCTCTCTGTAGTCTCTAGGGACTGTAAACTTTGTCTAGGGCTGATATCTGCAGGGATTTTTCTGTTGTTGTAAAAATATAAACATAAAAAATGTAGTTGCCTTTTCCCCCGCTAGGTCTGCACCGCGGTGCCCAAGATATCGCTAGGTATCTGGGCGGAAACACATCCCAGTCGCACACTTTCTTACACTCAAACCCTCACATAAAAGAACACACAACACAGGGAATTGGGGCGATGACTCCTTTAAAACTTCTTCAAGCTGTACATGGGTGTTGAGATATCCTTGGGGGTAGGGGATAGGAAAAATGAAGCAAATGCTGTAGCTGAATGTGTCCTGACTGGACCCAGCTGAAAGTCCTTGAGACCAGGATTCCAAGTAGGCACACTCTGTAAAATACAATTTTCCCCCATCTGAATTAGCATGTCTGTTTATATTGTCATTGTTCAGTTCCTATTGAGGTAAAATGGGCGTGCCTTTTCTAGGAGATACAATCTCACACGGGATTTGCTACTTCACTGGCTTTACAACGTATTTGTTCCCTCTTGCATGAAGATCCTTAAGCTTTTGGTGCAGAAATTCTCTTGCATTTGTATCTATTAGGGCTGGCCTTAACATTATTCATAAATCATTTCATTATGACTGGAAATGATATTATGTAATATGCTCTTTTTATTGTTAACAATGCTTCTTTCATGAGGAATAAGATATATATTTATCTGTGGTATAAGAAGAGGTTTTGGAATACATTGAGTTATTAAGCTGCTCTAGAAAAGGAATAATTCTAGTTTCTCTCCTAAGATCCAGGACCACATTAGCTCTATGTAATTGCCTAGGTTTCTACTATCAGACATGATTTCCATCCCATTGAGTGGACCTTAAATCCAAATAGAGATTTGGAAGCATAAAGATAGACGTGCCGCTGTTCCATCCTCAGGGCTACCTTAGCATATTGGTCATGGCTTCAGTTGCTGACATCACAGCTGAATAGGATGATTAAATGTTTACCTCATTTGACAGCTTGCATAGTACTTTATGGTATTGTGAAATTTAGTTCACAGCAAGTTTTTCTTCCTGCTATAACCTTTTCTGTCTACTTAAAGTGTTTAGTGTCCAGTTTTATTTGGTCTGTGCTATGCGCCTTCAACTAGGATATATATATATATATATATATATATATATATATATATATATATACCTCGAACTTTAAGCCAGATAAAGACTGGATATTCTCATCAGATAAATTTGCATAGCTTAACCTAACCTTCAGTCAATTCCATATAAACTGTTGTTTAAATATAATTATACCATATAAAGTATAATGTTGATGTTCACCCTATTATATCAATGTTATTATCTAAAAGTATATTTCTGAAAATTTAATAATACAAATTTTAAGATTTTTTTGTTGACATAGAAATCAATTTTTTTTAACTGTAGCACACTAAATATACACCACTGAATTTAAGATCATTTTTTCCTGCCTGAATGCTCTCGGTTAAATAGTCAATTAATAAATATTTTTGCAGCTTAAAATTCACTAATGACTTTTTGAAGTAAGAAAACATTTTCACTCAAACAGTATGTGAGAACAGTGGCTTGTTCAATAACTATCTCAGATATAAGATCATCTTCTTCTACTATGACTGAATTACTTTCTGTATTTTGAACTAGCATGACATATTTCTTCTTTAACAATTATTGTCAATCATAACTTGTGGTTTTTCCTAGGTATCATTTGTTAAATTGTAAATAATGACTCAATAATGCTTCATTATTTTATATTTAATTTTTATATAAGTATATCTATATATATAGATACATACAAGTACTCATTTATACACATAGACACAACAACAACACACACACACACACACACACACATATATATACACACATACATGTAATAAGTTCAGTATTAGGAACTAAGAAAATGGATAAGGAAAGAATGGAATATAATAAGTTTTCCTCTTACTTTCAAACATAGTCTTTGTGACACATTTACATCTGTGCACACACACACATCATTATAAAGGAATTTTTATATCAGCTCAGACAAAGTGATGAATCAGAGATAGATTTTACAGAATGAGTCAAAGACAGGATATGCCTAACTCTCTCACAAGATCAAAGAGACTTTGATAGATATGTCTATATCTATATCTATGTCTATATCTATATCTATATCTATATCTATATCTATATCTATATATCTATATCTGCAGTGACAGGAGAGAAGGACAGAGGGTCAGAAAATCAAATAGAAATATGTAGCAGTGGGGGTTGGGGAACTGGGGATAGCCACTGGACAGTCCTAGAGCCCAGGAAGCAAGAGGCTCTTACGACCCAACTGGGATGACCTTAGCCAAATTACCCAACAGAGGGGGATAGAACCTGTAGATACCACCTCCAGTAGATAGGCATAGCCCCCAGTCGAGGAATGGGGCCATCCACCCATCTCAAAATTTTTAAGCCAAAATTGTTCCTGTCCAAAGGAACGACAGTGACAAAAAATGGAGCAGAGACCGAGGAAAGGGCCATCTGGGACCGGCCTACCAGGGGGTCCGTCCTGTCTGCAGACAGCAAACCCTGAAAGTGTTGCTGTTGCCAAGCGGCACTTGCTTACAGGAACCCGGTATGACTGTTTCTTGGGAGGTACTGCCAGCACCTGATCCATGCAGATGCAGATGCTTGCAGTCAACCACCAGACTAAGCTCTGGGACCCCAGTGTGGAAGCGAGGAGAAGGACTGGAGGAACAGAGGGGGATTGCAACACCATAGAAAGAACAATGTCTGCTGGCTGGACCAGCCAGGGCTACCAGGTACTAGACCACCAATCAAGGAGTGTACAGGGAGAGATCCACAGGATATGTCTCTAGGTTCATATGAAGCAGAGAATGGCCTTATCTGACATCAGTGGGAGAGGAGGCCATTGATCCTGGGGATGTTTGATGCCCAGCTTAGGGGGATGCTGGAACGATGGGGCAGCAGTGGTTGGGTGGTTAGGGGAGTACCCTCATAGAGGCAAAGGGAAGGGACAGAGGGTGGATAGGATAGGGGGCTTGTGGAGGGGTACCTAGGAAGGGGAATATCATTTGAGATATAAATGACAGGAATGATTAATAAACAAGTTACTTTTAGACTTCATATAGATACAGCTAGACGTATATAAATACATGTATAATTTATAATTGTCTAAAGAACACACTACATTTTTATATGCATATATATGAAAATGCTATGTAATTTGTAATATAATGTAAGTAGAGAGTGCATATATATAGTATGTACGTGTGTTTATATATAGTTATTTTGGTATATATATATTTATTCTCTGAAATTAAATTATATATAATTGAACTCCTAATTTCTTGATTAGTGTAGCATCTTATAATCTAGGGTTCAAAAATCATTCATCTTTTTCATTCAAGTATTCCCCTAAAATTCAATATTGAGCTAACTTGCCTTTAATTCTTATACTTTTGTATTACTGGATCCTATTACCTTTGCATTACAAATTTACTGTGGTCCTTTCATTAATAACTGTCTTTTCACAATTGCAACAATACGTGGATGATTTCACCTTCTATATTACTAGAATAATGTATTTAGCTATTATTTTAGATGCCTTCATATTTCTGATAATTATAAAGCTAATTTATAATATTACTTGGAAAGCAGAAAGATTTATAAAAATGAAATTTTGCAGGAGAAAAATATATATGTTTTTGTATACCACAACTTCTCTGAGTTGTCATGGAGAAAATTTCTCTAGAATTTCATGATACAGCATTAGATTACATTCAGTCCAGTTAAAAAAAGTGTAAAGTGCTACACATTCACTGGCATATTTAGAGTTTATATCATCACCTAAACTACATACCTAGTCAAACATTCATGATATGTATTTATTCATGTACTAACTTAGAAATGTCTTTATCTATTAATATAAATGTATGTTTCAATCATTGAATATTATAACTTAAGATAAATATTGTACAGCTTTATCTAAGTCAATGAATTAATTGTAACTTCAATAAAATTCAAATAAATCCATAAATTTCGATTAAAATCAGTAAGTTTAAGAAATTTTATGTAATTATGATGTCACATAAAATTAGCAGAAGTATTTACAGAAGATGACTAAGGCAGTCTTTGAATAATATTTACCACAAATATTAATGTTATTATATTTATTTTGTGAATAATATTTACAATGAAGGTGGTGTGTGTGTGTGTATGTGTGTGTGTGTGTGTGTGTGTGTGTGTGTGTGTGTATGTGTGTGTGTTTAAAAGTTGAATACGCATGTTGAAGTACTCTTCCTGGATACTGAACTGTATGATTATGAACAAGTCAGTTGGCCTATCTAAGGTTTTTCTACTTTAGTAAATTCTTTAATTTACTAAAGGACCATAGAAGATTTCAACTTGATTAAATGGAAACTATAAAAGGCACTTAATTCACTTACCTGCAAAAGATACTTTGCTGTAAAAGGCACTTAACAATACCAGACTGAAACATGCACTTCCAAATCTATTTTAGAATGCCTTCCTTTATCTGCAATCCTTTTTTTAAATTCTTCCCAGTGAGTTTAATTGAAGTTACTTAAGGGACGAAGGACAGCTTATGGGCATATACACTACTGAAAGGGAATAAATCTCTCCCAAAGCAACTGTCAACTGTTTATAAATTCTTAGGAGGTCTTTTTGACCCCTCTATGCTCCATTATAGTCAGGTTATGGTGTCTGTACTTATCAGCATCATTTTTAAAATGGCTTCCTTTCTACTTTGCCACCCATCATTGACAAGCAATGAGTTTCTGCATGAGAGCAACATCGTAGAGTGTTAGAACTCTTTTTGAGACAGACCTGAGTGAGTCCAAATAGACTGGTTCATTATAGGGAAACTATATCCTGGGAATAAATAACCACAAACACACAAAAGTTTTCCCTCACCATTTTTCATAGACTTTGCTTTTTCAGATGAGCATCCATTCAAACAGGAAACAGGCAATAAAATTTGTATTTCTTGTTATTTTCAGAAAGAAAATATCAGCCTTGTATTAATAAAAACATAATGTGGTCTGTATTATAAATATTTTTCATTCATTCAAAATTTAGCTCTATGGTATGTCAATGTCTATGGAAATGTATGTGAGGATTAAAAAGGAATACTTTTTTTTCTAAAGGACACCCTTATGGTAATGTAACTAGTTAGAAGTAAATGATCTAACTCCATGCTCTAATTCCTTAGTCTAGAATTTTATAATTTTCTTCATTGATTCATTTGTCTTTGATTTTAGAATCAGGAAAATGAACAGGGGCTAATTTATTGCCACAAATGTGCTTCATAGTTTGAAGCTAGTTTTTACTAAGATTCATAGTAGATTATTCATTAACTTAGATTGCTTTAATGATTAACCCTAATAATTTTCAGGTATTTATATATTTTTTAATTTAATCCTCCAATTTAAAAATGTGTTAAATTTAGGTAATCACCTAAGGTATTCAGCAGTTTCTGAGACTGTACAGTACATAAGAGGTATGACATAAATGATCATGATACAAAGCATAATGACCCAATGAATCTTTTTGTCATTTTAACTACAATGAATAATTTAGGAATTTAATATTAGAAGATGAAATTTATTTAAAATATGGAAAACTTGAGCAACGTTTTATCACCTTGTTAATAACATAAAAGTCAAGCATATTATAAGTTAATATGTAGTATTATATGCTTTAATTAAATATCTGTAAGCATAAATTTCATTTATAGTAAGTATTATAGCTTCAGTTGAACAAGGTGAACAGAACAATATTTGGTTTGTAGCCACCTTTTTAACAAACAGAAGTGAGATGCTGTGATATGGATCAGCGGTTTGGAGACTGACTTATTGAGAATAGCAGGTGGCTAGCAACCAAATTGATAAGATGGTGTCCCTGAACAATATACTTATTTTCTAGGTCAGGGTTTTAATTTTCAAAGGAAATCAAGTGTGGGCATAGCAAGTGCATTATTCACTGAGTTGCTAGTTCACCGACAAAGAATGAGCTTGATGCTGTAATAAACTAATCAGATACTAAATATTGAGCATGTTGTTTTTATTGCAATTCCACTATCCATTCTAAATCAATATAGTGTCCAATCAAAGTTTGTGAAGTTAGGACATGCATTGAATAAGGAACTACTTCAGTCAATGCTTCAGTGTTAATTGAACAGAACTCATAAAACAGAATTACTTTCTTACTATACAAATTGAAATGAATATCTGAGAACTCAAGCTTGAACCTCAATTTTATTAGTTTTAATCAAACAGTATACCTTTGCATTGCTTTTATTTCCTTTGTTTTAACTTCTGAATGTAAAATTAAGGAAAAATTGAAATGTAAAATTTTTTAGAGATAATTTGGGTTTTTCTCTTTTCAGATTTTTTTGGAAAAGGAAAATGTTTATATAAAACCTCAAAAATTATCAAATTCATTCTTAGTTAAACCAAACAAATAGCTGTCAGAAGTCAGTACATAATATATACATATGTCAAATATCACAAAATACACAAGAATTCCTCTAATTATGTCAAATTGTCAATATAAACCAAGAAATGCATCTGTAGGTGAAGTCTCAACATGGTCATATAGGCAGTATCCAAATGAGCAGAAAACCCTTTGGTGAGTCGTCAAATGAGCAAAAGATACTGTCCACAGTAGTCTGAATCATATTTCCAGACTAGAGTGTTGACTATACTTTTTTTTTATTTTTATATTTTTTTATTAAATATATTTCTTTACTTACATTTCAAATGTTATTCCCCTTCCTGGTTTCCTGTCCATAAGCCCCCATTCCCTCCCCTTTCCCTCCCCCTCCCCCTCCCCCAGATGGGTATACCACCTATAAAGCCCCCTTTCCGTGCCCCATATTCCCCTGGACTGGGGGTCCAACCTTGGCAGGATCAAGGGCTTCCCCTTCCCCTGGTGCCCCAACATGGCTATTCTCTGCTACATATGCAGTTGGAGCCCTGGGTCAGTCCATGTAGAGTCTTTGGGTAGTGGTTTGGTCCCTGGAAGCTCTGGTTGGTTGGCATTGTTGCTTTTATGGGGTTGTACGCTCCTTCAACTCTTTCAATCCTTCCTCTGATACCCCCCAAGGGGGTCCACTTGAAGGTAACACAACTAGATGTGCAGATTTAAGAAACAATCCAACATTTTATTATACTATTTATTATATCTCAATATGAAAATAAGTTGTCCTATGATGAAAATAAGCTTTCTTAATTTAACACACTATAGAGTGTTATGACAATTTACTCTGCAATGATCTTATGACATATGTTTTGAAAATACTTTGGGTCTGAAAGATGGTGGGACAGCCCAACTCTGAGGTTTCCTAATAAGTGTTTGTATACTCATTGTTTATTCATCTTCAAATTACAAAAGCAGAGCGTTAGTTAGAAGTAACAATAAAATAATTAAAATTGGAATAATTAAATTTAATTTGAAGAAAATCTTTTTACCTTTAACATTAAACTTTAATTAACTTATTCTTCTTTCATATATTATATCTTAATCAAGCTTCCCTTCCCTCCAGTCCTCTCAGTCACACCAACCCACCTCCCTGCTCCCCAAGGTTCACTCATCCTTATTTCCCTTCAGAAAAGCACAGGCCTCCCAGGGATATCAACCAAACATGACATAGAAAATTCCAGTAAGACTAGGCATTTACCCTGATATCCAGGATAGATTAGACAACACAGAAGAAGGAAAGGGATCCCCAAGACAGGTAAGGAAATCAGATTCGGCCCCTTCTCCCACGGCAGGCATCCCAAATATCAAAATATGTAGAACTGATCCAGAGGTAAATTAAAACATTGTATTGAAGGTTCGACTAAAATATATGAAGAGTAAAATCTGTACGTTTGTTTGTCCTGTAGATTCCAAAATAGTAAAACCTGACTACTTCTTTGTTGGTCCCATTGTATTCTTCTACTCAGTTACCCAGGTCACTATCCATGTCCTGACATAGAAACTAATTTGTGAATCTATGTATTTGCTGTATTTGAAGAATTATCTTTGATGGTAGTATATTGTGTAGATTTGTACATTATCTAACACCCATAATAAAGTCTATTTCATACAGAAACTGATATCCAAGCTCTATTTAACAGAGTCTTTGAAGCTACAAATATTTTCCCCACAAAATATGCAAGTCTAAAACATAACAGAGATGAACTTGAAATTCTGAACAGCAACAAGGAACAGAGAAATGCATGACTGTCCAAGATAAAATACAACAGGTGAACTTCACACAGCTAGGTTTTGGCGGAGAAAAGTGAGTATTCTCTGGAAGGTCAGTTAGACTCTTTGAAAACTTTTATCAAAATCCCCAGTTGGCTAACATTAAATTTCCAGCTAGATCTCAAGATAGTGCTTCAAATTAAAGTCAGATCAGATTGACTGGAGGAAATAATTATACAGAAAAAAGAAAAGAAGGGCTAGGTTACATAGGCCATTTTCCAAGAATATTATTTTCCCTTGGCAATGACAGGAAAAAATTACTTCTTTTAAAATATCATGTGGTGAAGCGTCACTTGCTTTTTCTGAAGCCTCAGCTGATGCAGTCGGAGATTCTGAGTTTTACACTTTCCTCTGTGTTTCAATTGACTTCTCCAAGTCTATAGCGCATTCACAGTTTCTATAGTGTATTACTATACAAGTGACTTATCTTTCTTTAAAATATGTTTAAAATGTTTTAAATACATTAACAGATTTGAAATGTAGAACACTTATGATTAAATATATGAGCACTGTATATCATCAGAAAACAGTGAGGGGGGAATGAATGAATGAATGAATGAATGAATGAATGAATGAATGAAAAATAGAGAAGGAGAGATAGCGAAATCGTTAGGAAAGCTTACTACCCTGTTGTTTTCACCTCTGTGATTGTTTTCTCACTTATTAAGTAGGTTTAGATTTATATTCCTGACTTTCAAAGACCCACAGTTCTGTAGAGTTCCTCCTGGAGTTTGACATTATATCGAAGCCCAAACTACTCCTTACTTACTGCTAAGCTGATTGCCCTCGATTAACTTGCCTTTGTCATTAAAATGAGAAGGTACTGTACTTGCCTCTGTCCCAAACTCAGAGTCTATGCTTCCTATTTGTCTCTGAAACTCAACCACAATTTGCAGGGCTATTTTCAATGAAAAACCAGCAGCAAAGGTGGTTTCCCTATCTTAGACTTCCTGTCTCTTTCTGCTTTGAACTACTAGAACAAACTGTATTAATAAAATACTGATAATTATTTTAAAGTCATTCAGATTTGTGAAACTCATTGTATTTAGAAAAGAACAGCTTCATTTTAAATAAGGCTATAAGTTGAGCTCATCTGCAGTGTTTTAGACCCAAAGAGCATTTAAGTAAAGCAGATTTTGTTTTTTTAGTACACAGCTAGGAATGTAGGAATGAAAATCGTATGCGGTCCATGCGTTAGCATTTCTTACCTTGCATCAAACACAATTTCTGAAGAATAAGAGGAAAATGAGTGGGTAGTTGCAATGCACGATGATGCAATCATTGGAGGTGCTGTTACCAGGACGCTCTGAATGAGCAGCTCCAAAGGCAGGTGCAGACTACTAGGAATGGATCAGAACTTTTTCATTTTTCAGGTGCTAGACTTGTATCACCAAAAACAATTTTAATAGGCTTCGTTTCATGCAGAGAAGGAAATGTACCATTGGTATTATGTAACCTAAATCTAACAAAACAAAATCATCCAAATTGCTTTGAGATGGCCACAGAGATGAATATTTGGACACAGCTTTATGTCATTGTTTTCAACTGTTTAGATTCTCCTCATAACCAGTGTCTTTGGGGAGTCATGAGCACACTCTGTGATGTGTATTTTGATGCACTAATGCTGTCTTACATAATTTCTTGAATAAACGTACTAATTTTGGATGCGGATTACCTTTGCCATGCTAGTTATGATGCGATGGTTTTGACTGTTTATCAGAAGTAGTCCTAGGCTCTTTGTAGATACCTATATATTCTGTCACATACATTTGCATTTAATGTGATCGTATCAGAATATTTAAGTGGGTAAAACTAAACTTTTAATTAAAATCTAAGCATAAAGCAAAGTTATATTTTCAGCTCTTTCAGCATTTTGAAATAAGCAAATATCCTAGAAAATGCTGGGTTACAGGTATCACTAGGGAAATTTCTTCTCTATATTTATGGACTAGTTTTAATTAAAGCATAAACAGTGCCTAAGGGACCATTTATCTATAGCAATTGCAATATAAATATTACTGTGTTCTTATTATTAACTCAGCATCTTTAGATGGGTGTTTGTTATAAATGTTTTAACGGATCTGAAATATAAGCAAACACTTTCATAAAATATGTCAGTATTACATAAATTTGAACTTAATCCAATGGCTGTTTCCCACTTTCTCTATATCATCCCTGATGATAGCTTAAATGGTATATATACGAAAACCTCAGGGAAAAATAATGTTTTTAATATTTTACGGTAAAATTATACAATCATATTATTAATTTTTAAAATTACAGATACAATTTTAACTCAAACTGAAGATATTTAAACATTAAGCCATAATGTAGATTACACCATAACTTTTGATGTTTAACATTTAATATAAGGAATACCTGGGCATTGTGGCAGTACGTTTAATCCCAGCAATGGAGAGGCATAGGCATGCAGGTTTCTGAGTTCGAAGTGAGCCTGGTCTACAAAATGAATTCTTGAAGAGACAACCTCTACAGAGAAATCCTGTATTACTATTATTATTATTATTATTATTATTATTATTATTATTAGTAGTAGTAGTAGTAGTAGTAGTATATATTCCAAATGTTGTTCCTTCTTCCTGATCTCTGCTCTATAAATTCTTCACCCCATACCCCAACTTTGCTTCTGAGGCTGTGCTCCCCCATCCACCCACCTTTTCCTTCCTCACCCCACTAAAGTCCCACTTCCTGGTGGCATCTAGTTTCTAGAGGAATAAATGCATCCTTCCCAACTGAGGCCAGACAAGGAAGTCCTCTGCCTCAGCCACAGATCAGCCCATGCGTGCTCTTTGGTTGGTGGTTTAGTCTCTGGGACCTCTGAGGGGTCTGGGTTAGTTGATACTGTTGTTCTTCCTATGGTGTTGTAACCCCTTCAACTACTTCAGTCCTTCCCCTAACTCTTCCATAGGGGTTCCCACACCTCAGTTCAATGTTTGGCTTTAAATATCTGCATCTGTCTTGGTCAGCTGCTAGTTGAGCCTTCCAGAAGACAGCCATACTAGGCTATTGTCTGCAAGCACAACATGGCACTTGTAATATTGTCAGGTTTTGTTGCCTATGAAAGCGATGGATCCCTATTTGTGGTGGTCTCTGGATGACCTTTCCTTCAGTCTCTCTTCCATTTATGTTCTTGCATTTCCTTTAGATAGGAACAAGTCTGGTTCGAAATTTTGATATTAGGCAGCTGAACCCATTCCTCAATTGGGGACCATTTTTATCTACTAGAGAGGATCTCTTTAGGTTATATCTCCCCAATGCTGGGCATTATGGTTAATGTCATCGCCATTAGATCCTGGGGAACTCTCACATCCCAAGGGTCTGGGACTTTCTAGAGGTGTCCCTGCCCTTTACCCCATACTGTTGCCTATTTCAATACAGGAAAATATTCAATACAGGAAAAAATAATCACATTTTTCTTTTGTTTGTAGACATACAGATTTAGTGTCAGTGCTCACAGAGGCTAGAAGTGTCAGATACTCCTACAGTTTTAGTTATAGGTTTTATTGAGCCCCTTGATTGAGGCAGAAGAGTGTGAGTTTTCCTTGAGCTATCTCTACAGTCCAATATCGAGGGTTTTTTTTAAATAATATGCAATTCCTTTTCTTTTTTTATAATACCTCCTTAATCACAACATCACCAAAATAAATTCCCACTATTATATTCCCAACATTATCTTGATTAATATATCTTTATTAATATACAATGTGTACTTATAAAATATATTGTTTCAAGCAGAAACCAAGACGTTCTGAATACTGTGTTTCCACACCTAACTCTTCTTTCCCCACAAGACATGGATTTTTGGGGTTAACAGAAGGCTCAACTCAGGTGTGGAGCGGCCAACAATAGTCTCAGTACTGAGGAGGATCAGATGGGAAGATCATCATTGTGTCGTGGCTTTGCTAAGATATACAGTGAATTTGAGCTCAGGCTGGGCTTACTATCGTGAGAGTCTGTCTCAAAAGTAGGCTAGAGGTAAATGCCAATTACTTACTTCAATAGAAGTTATTATCCTCAATTTAACTTAAGCAACTAACATACTTTTACAAATTTTTGTTGTGTAGAACCAAATCAAATTCCCATGAAAAACAGTACTTTTAAACTCAGGCATAATATCATTTAAAATACCTATTTGATTTATTAATAACACTTAGGAAGTTAAGTGCCTATCATGCCTTTGCTAGGAAGATATAACTATTTTCAAGATCATGACATCTAACTCCTACTAATAGGTAAGTGAAATGCACAGAGACAAGTTATGAGAATGAAATCCTAAATTTATTACAGTATAAAAAGTGGAGGTAAATTTAGAGCGAAGTCCTGAAAAACCTCCTTTTCCATCACTTGTTATTGACATATCATCTTGTCACATTTGCTCTTTGCTTTGATGGGAAAAAGTGATGGCTTTTTCTTGAAGGTTAGGTGTTGACATTTAATGCAGCTCAGCACACATTTGCTGAGCACCTGTTATGCCCTCATGCTATAACCGAGTGATAAATTTCAAATGAAGGCCTAGCCTTTAGAAACTTATAATACAGGTGAGTGCCCTAAATAATCAGTAGTATTTATATCACAACTAGACCAATTTTCACTAAAATTGCTGTATTATAACAAAATCTTTTTTTTTAACTTTCTTCTTTTTTTATTTTGGTGGCATCGAATTATTTCATAGTAGATATTTAAGATATGAAAAAATTTAATAAATGTTAGTTAAATATAATCATCTTAGATTTAAATATTCATTTTTTTTATTATTGTTAACTTGAGTATTTCTTATATACATTTCGAGTGTTATTCCCTTTCCCGGTTTCCGGGCAAACATCCCCCTCCCCCCTCCCCTTCCTTATGGGTGTTCCCCTCCCAACCCTCCCCCCCTTGCTTCCCTCTCCCCAACAGTCTAGTTCACTGGGGGTTCAGTCTTAGCAGGACCCAGGGCTTCCCCTTCCACTGGTGCTCTTACTAGGATATTCATTGCTACCTATGAGGTCAGAGTCCAGGGTCAGTCCATGTATAGTCTTTGGGTAGTGGCTTAGTCCCTGGAAGCTCTGTTTGGTTGGCATTGCTGTACATATGGGGTCTCGAGCTCCTTCAAGCTCTTCCAGTTCTTTCTCTGATTCCTTCAACTGGGGTCCTGTTCTCAGTTCAGTGGTTTCCTGCTGGCATACGCCTCTGTATTTGCTGTATTCTGGTTGTGTCTCTCATGGAGCGATCTGCACACATTTTGATCATCCGTCTTGAGTTTCATTTGTTCTAGGCATCTAGGGTAATTCAAGCATTTTGGCTAATAGCCCTTATCAATGAGTACATACCATGTGTCTTTTCTGTGATTGGGTTAGCTCACCTAGGATGATATTTTCCAGTTCCATCCATTTGCCTATGAATTTCATAAAGTCATTGTTTTTTGATAGCTGAGTAATATTCCACTGTGTAGATGTACCACATTTTCTGTATCCATTCCTCTGTTGAAGGGCATCTGGGTTCTTTCCAGCTTCTGGCTATTATAAATAAGGCTGCGATGAACATAGTGGAGCACGTGTCTTTTTTATATGTTGGGGCATCTTTTGGGTATATGCCCAGGAGAGGTATAGCTGGATCCTCAGGCAGTTCAATGTCCAATTTTCTGAGGAACCTCCAGACTGATTTCCAGAATGGTTGTAGCAGTCTACCCCACCAACAATGGAGGAGGTTCCCTTTCTCCCACATCCTGCGCCAGCATTTGCTGTCACCTGAGTTTTGATCTTAGCATTCTCACTGGTGTGAGGTGAAATCTCAGGTTGTTTTGATTTGTATTTCCTTATGACTAACGATGTTGAACATTTCTTTAGGTGTTTCTCGCCATTCGGTATTCCTCAGCTGTGAATTCTTTGTTTAGCTCTGAACCCCATTTTTTAATAAGGTTATTTGTCTCCCTGCGGTCTAACTTCTTGAGTTCTTTGTATATTTTGGATATAAGGCCTCTATCTGTTGTAGGATTGGTAAGATCTTTTCCCAATCTGTTGGTTGTCGTTTTGTCCTAACCACAGTGTCCTTTGCCTTACAGAAGCTTTGCAGTTTTATGAGATCCCATTTGTCGATTCTTGATCTTAAAGCATAAGCCATTGGTGTTTTGTTCAGGAAATTTTTTCCAGTGCCCATGTGTTCCAAATGCTTCCTAGTTTTTCTTCTAGTTTGAGTGTATCTGGTTTGATGTGGAGGTCCTTTGTATCCACTTGGACTTAAGCTTTGTACAGGGTGATAAGCATGGATCGATCTGCATTCTTCTATATGTTGACCTCCAGTTGAACCAGCACCATTTGCTGAAAATGCTATCTTTTTTCCATTGGATGGTTTTGGCTCCTTTGTCAAAAATCAAGTGCCCATAGGTGTGTGGGTTCATTTCTGGGTCTTCAATTCTGTTCCATTGGTCTATCTGTCTGTCTCTGTACCAATACCATGCAGTTTTTATCACTATTGCTCTATAATACTGCTTGAGTTCTGGGATAGTGATTCCCCCTGAAGTCCTTTTATTGTTGAGGATAGTTTTAGCTATCCTGGGTTTTTTGTTATTCCAGATGAATTTGCAAATTGTTCTGTCTAACTCTTTGAAGAATTGGATTGGTATTTTGATGGGGATTGCATTAAAATGAATGTTTGTGTGAAAAGTTGTCATTCTTTTAAAGTGACTATGCACAAGAGCTGGGAGATACCCCTGTCATTGAAGTGCTTGCCTTACAAATATAATGGTGGGAATTTAAGTCATTAGCACCTATTTATCTGCTAGGTTACTGTGACAGACTAGCTGTAATGCAGGTGCTTTGGAGACAGAGACAAAGGATCTTCCATGCAAATTAGTTAGCTAACATCCTGAATTAATGAGATATGGGTTCAGCATAGAAATGCTACCCAAACATATATGTGTAGACAGTCATTAGAGGAAGACACCGGACTGGGTTTGGTGACTGCATTTGGGAAGGATCCCCAGATGGGGCAGTCTCTGGATGACCTTTCCTTCAGTCTCTGCTCCACACTTTGTCTCCATATTTCTTCCTGTGCATATTTTATTCCCCCTTCTAAGAAGTACTGAAACGTCCACACTGTGTTTCTTCTTCTTGAGCTTCATGTGGTCTGTAAATTGTATCTTGGATATTCTGAGCTTTTGGGTTAGTATCCACTATGCCAAGAGGTGCATGCTGACAGGAGCCTGATATAACTGTCTCCTGAGAGACTCTGCCAGAACCTGACAAATACAGAGGCAGATGCCCACAGCCAGCCACTGGACTGAGAACGGGGTTCCTAATAGAGGAGTAAGAGAAAGGACTGAGTTAGCTGAGGGAGTTTGCAATCCCATAGGAAGAACAACAATATCAGCCAACCAGATACCCCAGAGTTATTAAACCACCAACCAAAGAGGGACCCATGGCTTCAGCCACATATGTAGCAGATGATAGGCCTTGTCCAGCATCAATAGGGGGAAAGACCCTTGGTTCTGTGAAGGCTGGATGCCCCAGTATAAGGCAATGCCAGTGCAGGGAGGCAGAAGGAAAGGAATAGTTGGGGGAGCACCCTCATGGTGGCAATGGGTGGGAGGATGGGATGGGAGATTTCTGGAGGGGAAACCAGGAAAGGGGATAACATTTGAAATGTAAATAAAGAAAATATCCAATAAAAATAAACACTTATTCTGAAAATTTAAAAATATGCAAAAAAATAAACCGTTTCTTAATTTTAAGAAAGGAAGATAGCAGAAATTCAAGTCCATGCACGTACACATATACCCAATTATGCACACATGTGTATACACACATGGAAACATGTATATACTCAATGCACACCACACATGCATGTGTATGTAAAATTTTTTAAAGGCCCTTCTTTGTCAAACTTTCATACATAAAGAAGAGTAATAATTTAAAACATTGAATGAGAGACAATAATATTTAGGAATTTTTAAATACAACTCTGCAGAAAAGAAATTCACTTAATTTTTTAACATGATAAAAGAATAACTTTACTGTTGGAGATCTTTATTTTAAACATAATAGAAAAATTATAATGTGTGTTTTCTTGACAAACTATATCTCTTTTGGAGAATACATGTTCAATGGAAAAGACATGCCTAATTGGGAGTTTGGGGTTAAATGTGCAGCTATTTATCAATTAAAAACCAATGTCGATCCATTTCTAGCTATAACAAGAATACAAGGGATCTTAAAATGACCTTGCAAAGCAGTGGAAGCAACAGCATATATCCCAATGGAGACAGAAAAACAGCATACACTTAGCAAAACATCACTTTGAAGAGAATTATCATATTTCAATGTACTGTGGATAATTTTTAGAATATTTTTTCACTTCTCATGCTGAATCTTATTCTAAAGTGTTGAAAGGAAATTGCAAGATGACAATTTCAAAGTGATCTTAAATCATGTGTCCCTTTTTCTCACTTCATTTTTCTTGTCAAATGTTACATCACAGTTGGTAGGTCTAGAAGCTTCATGCATATGCAGAATTTTAAACTGCTATAAAATAAGAATTATTCCATCCCAAGCCACGAGTTCAAGTAATAAGTAGTATCTATAGAAAATAACTTTTATTTATGTTTAGATCCTTAAATATCCTTAATGCCTTTATTTTAAAGTAAATTTGTAAATGCACTCAAACAAGAATGACAAGACATTTACATTCAGAATTTCAGAAACACTTCTAAAAAGTAATAGCAAACCTCTAAATACTCTATTTCTAGAAGCTTTAAATCAATTTGTAGAAAACTACCATTTATATTTTTAAAGATTTATTTAATTTTCACCACTTCTCTTTAAAACTTGAAAAGAACACTGTAGCTTTGACGTATATGAGTTTGTATCGCTAAAATGGTAGCATGATTACTTCATGTCATTTTTGTATTTAAGATGTGGTAGTCTTTTTATTTTAGATTGCCTCTGAACTCTGCTGGCAATCTTATAAAACAGATCAATAACCATGCATAATTTATTTCTGTAGGTATCAGAATGATCAATGAAAATAAATATATTTCAACCTTCTTTCTCAGTGTCTTAAAATTGACTAGTTTTTTCTTGTCATTGTTTTATCATTACTTCATATCACATGCAAATATAGTATACTAAAATTTATATACATACACACACAAACACACACACAAACACACACACAAACACACACACATATATATATATGTACACATTATGCATAGCCATAAGATTAGAAATAAATATTTTTCCTGAGATGTTTAAATTCTAAAGTATCATGAACTTGTCCTTCATTTTAGAATTATTATTCTTAAAAAGGTCTATTTCAACTTTTTCTTGAATTAAAATTGAATTGAGGTTTTAAATGAAGGAACTATATTTTCCTTTCCACGAAAGAAAACTAAGTGAACAGGCAAGGTGTTTGATAATGGTATTTTATACATTGTTTTTACTTTTTATAAAATGAGAGGCACAAACCTGTTTGATGTTTTATGATGCCTTCTGCTGCAGGAAATCAGTTGGCTCTTTCTAAAGTATGCATGGTATGCGATGTACCTACCATCGACCTCACCAAACTGTCAAAGCATTTTGTGATCACAATTTGTAAATTGGAATACTAATGAAAATGTAATATTCCAAATTGCTTCTCCTAAATTTTTACATTCCTGGCCATGCTCACTTAAAAATATACTGGCCTCAAAACTTGTTTATTACAGAATTTTTGTACAAATGAAAGTGTTATCCAAAATCAGGATGGGTGGAAGTACTTTAATATATACTCTGTTCTTCTAGAATCCATTTTCTGCTGATCCGCTTTTGCTTCCTGTGTTTTTGTTTCCTGTTATTACAGAAGTTAATTAACACCACTCAATTTATCAGTGTTGATTAAGATAAAAGATAGTTCTGTGTTGAGCAATCGATAGATTGTTATTGATATCCATAAGCAGACTTGAATATTGGAAAGTTCCCACAATTTTTTGGTGGGACAGAGTAAACCTAGAGTGCACTTTAGTTGTCAGAAGAACCTGATATACAGACTCCAGGGCTCTTAACTTGCTATTTTTAGGATATATGACGCAAGTGGAGAGTTCAGACTGCTTCTGAAATCAGAAAGGACACGATGTCAGTTAGATACGTCTAAATATAAGGTGCTACACTTTACTTTTTCTATGTAGAATACATTATTTCTCAATATATCTGAAAAAGTTACTCTGTGAAAGATATACATAGGTAAAGGAGCATTAATTCAGCTTCCTCATCAAACTTTAGCGTGCTGAAACAAATTCAAAGAAACAGGACAAGAAAGAAGTGCTCCCTAAATCTATCAATGATGTACTTTCTTCCAGCCCCAGTTTTGTACATGAACATTCTCCCCTTAAACTCTGTGAGCTTTGGTTAAAGTATGTGAGAAATGAAAGATCTCTCACTTTTATGCTTCTGGTATTTTGAGCATTCCAAATCTCTTTTCAGCCTAGTGGGTAAGCTTGAATCTTTCATCAATAAATACAGGTAAGACATCAGTGGCTCTAAATATTTCCCCAGTAAGGATTCCACCAGGGACAAGCCAACCAAACGTAGTGGTATGTGTGTTGGTACTGGGTGCTCTTTTGCAAAATAGATTGTCAGAAGTGCCAACTAGAAGCTACATTATGTCTAATGTGGAGTCACTTGGGATTGGTTCAGTCTTAGAGAAGAGAGAGGGGTTGGATCCAAAAAAGCTCAAGTGCTTCACTCAGATAAGTTTGTGTGGGCAGACTCCTTTTTCTCAGTTAATTTGGTGGCTGGTCCCATGGAAGATTATAAAGGTGACTCCAGGAAGTCCTGACCACACACTGGCTTTTGTTCTAAGGTTCATGGCAAACTTCCCTAAAAATCCTCTGTGAAAGAGGGATTTAGTTCTCATAAGCACAACTCCCTTCATGGTTTCACGAGGTTTGACTCGAAACAACTGCGTCTGGAAAAAAAAACAAAACAAAACAAAACAAACAAACTCTCGAAACAAAAGTAAATGGTGACTGAAACCGGTGGGAATGATTTCGGATGGTGTCAATCAACCAAAATTTCTGAGGATACAAAAATGTCTCTCCTGGAATTATTTCAAGATAAAGACAATTGGGTTTTTTTAAAAATTAGAAGCCAAATTAAGTCATTATAGGCAAGAGTAAGCAAAAATTTTCATTTATAATTTTTTTAGATGTTTGAGCTAAAACCCACAAAGGTCATGAACCCATATCTTGTCTCCTGCACAGATAAAGGTGATGTTTCAGATTTGTGTTCTTTCCACAACTGTACTTGTATTTGAAAGGAAAATGATATGGTCACTATCATGAGATATATAAAATTCTGGTAATGCATTTTAACATAAAGAACACCACACAAACAATTATGATTTTTCATGTCACCAGAGGTATGTGTTCTCAAAATCACCTCAGATTCTACTTCCGTTTGACAGGTCACCTCTTCACCATGTATCCTACATTTTTTTGATATTGGTAGTTGTCTTATTCAAAATTAAAATCTGCTTTATGATTTTGTTTGAACTTGAGAACTGTAATCAATGATTTAAATTTTAATAGTATAGACTAGAAGATAATTAGATGGCCGTGGAATACATATGTAGATTCACATGTGTGGGTATAAAAATTACTCAAGACTATGAAGCAACAGAAAAAGCTTTACAAGAAAAATCGAGTATGTATATTAGGCTAACATGGCAACTCTTCACCCAAGCGACAGGTATGATTGATCTAGTGTTTTAAAAGTTATTTAAAGCTTTTTATTTAACGCAGATTTAGAAATTTCTAAAACTGCCTTGTAGGCTTGTTTTCTCTGGCTCTGAGGATGCATAAGACATGTAGACAAACACTTATGTGATTTGAAGACCGTTGCTAACAATACTGAGACAGTGCAGTGTCAGGAAACCCAGAAAAAGTATACTGTCACAGACAAGTGACATTTAAACTAATCATTAGGAGTAAGTAGCAATTTGTCAAGCCATTGGGGCAGGAACAACTCAAATGGCAGAGACAAGATAAAAAAAGAGAAGCAAAACAAGAAAACAAGAGAATAAATTGCAAGTGTTAAGAAAAGAAGAGAGACAGTTTAGAGGTCTGGTGGGGTGGCTGGGGGAGGACATCCTTGTGGAGACTGTGGGTGGGGGTTAGGTATGGGATGTGGAACAGTTGTGAGCTCGACCTCAAGGCAATAAAACCTGGAGTACAAAAATAAATAAATTTTAAAAATGAGTTAAAACATCGTGAGATCCTACGTGATAAACATCATCTGAAAAGAAGATATGCACACATACCTTGTATGGGAAATAATGTATAACAGGAAAACATAAGCACAATTAGATGTAGAAAATAGAGAGATCTAGTGTTTTTAAATAAAACTATTTTATGACAATTGGTAACAATAAAATATCTTGGTGCTTCAAAGTTAGGTGATAACAGTAGTTCCAAATTTTTACATTTAAAATTGAGCAAACATTCCTCCAAGATAATTATCTTAATCTTTCGTTTAGAACCCCTATGTGCTCTAAGCGCAATTGGTTTTAAAAAAGTAAAGGAATGACAAAATTAAGTGATCACAACCAGTGTAGCAGCAGCACTCTGACATCTCAAGGTCATGGTGCATCCTGTTCTACTATCTCCTTTCCCAATTGCCTTCTCCCACATCAGCCCCTGATGCTCTGCACTCTATTACACGGAGGAATAGAAGGTTCCACCCACACTATCCACTGCCAAAGAAAAGGTTCTCAAAGTCCTACCTAGCACTGCTTCCTTTAAAGTGTCTGTGGTTGGCTTTATAGAGATTGAAGGAGAAACAGCAAATCCAAAGCTAAACCCATTCTGTTTTGCTCAATCACTTCTTTTAAAACTTCTTCCCACCCAGTTAAAGGCCCTCAGCATTTAAAACAAAATTTCTAGTCATTTTTGGCCTTGATTCTATACCCTTTCACAAATTGTGTTGGTTTTCAATAAAATTTGAAAAAAGAAAGCAACTTTTTGCTCTATCTTCCTTACTCTATTCTCAAATTACACCAGAAAAAGCCTTGTAATTATTTAAATCACCTCTCTTTGTTCCTGCCCTTGAGATCAACCCTACTCTACCCAGCAAACTAGTTCAGATCTTTACTTGATGCAAATCAGCCTGCTCTAATGCACATACTGTACTGGCTTAACACTTAAGTGAGCATGTAATTACAATAGCCATGCGAGGCCCTCTAAATTCTGTCCAATTGTCGCTATAAATATCATCTCTAACAATTGCTATGCTCACCATTTTTCTACAGCGAGTCCTTCTGGAATCTTTTCACACGCTATACATTAGATAACTATATAGTTCAGAACTTTATCCTCTTTAGATCTATAGCTAATGAAAGAGATTTTCAGGCCAGTAGAATGACTCATAACAGTAGCAGTTGTATTGTGTGGGTAACCAAAATTCTGTGTAATTGGAGTCAAAGCCCTCAATTTGAAGTAAATCAAGCCTGATGCTGTAATCTAACCAAGAACCAATGGCAGGCAAGGTCATCATCAGCTCTGGAGGAAAAGCCACATTTGTTGAATTAAAATTATAATATTTCAAATTATCGCCTAAATACACATTCTTGTAAATACAGACCAAAACAACACTCACACCTCACAAATGATGCTTTTTTTCCATTAAATAGAGGCCAAGAGATGTACAACTTGTCAAAATGAAGAGAATAAAATGAATATGGAGTGCTCTGTCCTAAACACTTTCTAACTTAACCCTTGAAGTTAATGCTCAGAGAATTCCCCAAAGTGGCAGATTGATTATAAGACCCTAAGGACTAGCTACATAAGATGTAAAAATATAAATGTGAAAATTTATAATAAAAACTAATAATCCAACCTATATTCAAATTTATGAAAACACAGATGATCCCTAATTGCAACAGTAACAGGAAAATATAAATACAATATTTATAACTTTAATCTGTTGTTCATTTGATAAATATTATTTAAGTAATTTAAGTAAATATAATATAATAAAATACCATGTATTCTTACTATGTGGAAAGTCAGTGAAAACTCTAAGCTTAAATTATTTCATACAATACTATACCATAAAATCTAGTTAAAATACATAGTGCCTTAAAGATGTGTGAAATGACTTTCAAATTATAAAATTGCCTTTCAGCTAAAACAAAACCTCACAAAAAGCATTCTAGGGTTATCATGCTAATATAACTTTGAAATTAGACACAACAATTTGATATGAAGAAAATAAAAGTATTTCACAAGAAAATGTAGTTACTTTGACTCTAAATCACATAAACGATGATGTCTTGGGACCATAGGCATAATGAAAAGTCTAGAGACATTTATGTTGGTAAGAAAGATTTTATACTACTTAGAACTATGTTTCTTGCATGGACTCTCATCAGACACTCTCTTCCTCTTACAGGACGAATACCACAAGGTAGTTCAGCCGTCCATGTCCAGAAGAGTTCAGGGAGCACAATTACCACGTCATACATTTCCTTTCTTGTAGGCAGTGAGGGGATGCTGCAGAGCTTGCCAAGCTGTGCACTCTTTCTCTGATGCATTTTGTTATGCCCATCTTTCCATTTTGGCTGACAATGTTGCCAACCTCTATCACAGGGTGAGCGTTTGAATGGAGTAGGAGGAGCTTTATTTGGTTTGCTGATCCAGTCTCATCAGGAGCTCTTAGAGTAGAAGACCTTTGATTATTCAACAAATAGCTTCTTAGCTTCAAAACAGCAACTTAATACAACCATTATGTTTTAATGGTGATTTTATATTATCTCTCTGCCTGTATAGATTATATAGACTAAATCCTATATCAAAGTACAGATCATCTGCACTGTTATGAGGTAACAACACATTTATGATATTAGAAAATAAACAAATACACACATGGGAACACTTGGTGACTTTTGGTTTTGTTTTGGCTCCATGCTTGGCTTCCAGTCTGCGTTTCAAGCACTGTAGTCTCAATTACTATCTATAGACTACCTTGGCCTTTTGCCCATTAAAGTCTTTGTTACCAGATCACTTGCTCTAGGAATTCTTTTCAGGCTTGAAGTCAGTTCCCAGAGGAACTGTGGTTAACAAGGAAATATACTACCCTTCATATCTGAGTATTCTCTCTTCCACTCTCCCACAACTCTATACAAACATCTCTGTTGTGTATTTTCTTAAAAATTCTCTGTGACATATTTGCATGTTTTATTGGAAAATCAACTGAAAATAATTTTCTTGTTTTTGTTGTGCTTTACATTGATTATGCTCCAGATAGGAAATTGGTTTATTCTCTCTTTATCTCCCAGACAAAGTAATGGTGACTTTCTTCAAATTTGTGGCTTTACTCATATCAATGAATACTCACATTAAAATTAAACAAATAGTGAAAATCCAATATAGTCAAGTATCTAATGACACCTCAATGTTTTGATTTTCTAAATAAAATCTTAGTTATATCATAAAGTCTTCAAAAAGCAATGAATTGATACTTGAGATGATCTGTAACAGTTCATTAAACATATGGGATGAAAAATTAATGAGACTACTGAAGGAAAAGAAACAGGCAAATGACAAAAAAATAAAATTTCTCCAAAGAAATTTTAAGAAAGTCAAACCTTGAAAATGAAAACCAAAAATATTATATATAAAATAAAAACTTGATCATATTACAGAACTTACTTTGAAAGCTAAAATACAAAATAATTTGAAATTTTGGTATGTGATGAAGAACTTATTTTTTAAACTATAAATGAAGTATAATTGCATTACTATCCTTTTTCTATTTCCTCCCTCTAACTTCTTCCATATTCCCCATTACAGACTTTTAAATTGACAATGCAGTATTTTTACTTTTTTTTATTTGGTAATTTCTTCCAAATTTTAGCACCCCCCCTCCTACATTACAGTCAAGGTTTACAATTCATATTTAATTAATTCTTGGGTTAGTATGTAGCATGTGTTAAGAAATTTTATTTGTTTCTTCAATTCATTGCTCTATATACTTGTTCCAGTGCAGTTTAGTGAAAGGACATGTACTTTTGTTGAATTACTTTGAACATTGTGTTAAAACAGGTTGTTTGTACAGATATGTTTGGGCAGTATTCCTTTCACTGTGTGGGCATCTATTACTTATAAACCAATATTATTCTTGGCACTACAGCCTCATAATATACAGTCCAATTTATGCTTCCATACTCTAAAACCAGACAATGTTAATTCATAAAAATGCCTGGTTGCCATTAAGCGATTAGTTGAAACAATGCATCACTTGTGAAAATTATCATCATCGCATGAGTCTTTCTCCACTTTAGGTCATCAACGTTTTCCATTTTGGATTCTCTGAAGTCTAAGCCTCCAAATTTTACATGTGTTTTGATCTAACATTTTCAAATGTGCAATTGATGACACTTTCAAAAGTGATATCCTATTAAACTTTTTCAATTGTTCTTGGCTGGTGTATAGAACTATGAGTGATATTTAGACATTCATTTTCTATCCTCTGATCTTGATTAATTCAATTACAAGTTGTACTGGCAGTGTATAGCTTCACAGAGCTTTTCTAATTGGCAAATTTGCCTTTTGTGCAAAGAGACACTTTTATTCTTTCTCTTAAAAAATCAATATCCTTTCATTTATTTTTTATTGCTTTAGTGGACTAACATGATCTTCAAACTCAGTATTAAATGAGCCTCTTGAAGTTTGACATGTTTAATGTGCTTCTCTCTCTCTCTCTCTCTCTCTCTCTCTCTCTCTCTCTGTGTGTGTGTGTGTGTGTGTGTGTGTGTGTGTGTGTGTGTGTGTGTGTGTGTGTGTGTGTGTGTGTAATTTAGGAGAATCGACTTACCTTTCCCTCAGATGCTACTTCTCAGGTTAAGTTAATTTCTTTATCTTACCATTTTGTTGACACTATCTAACTTCTGCAGAAACCAACTGTTCTCCAGTACATTTCTAATTTTATTGCAATCATTACCTGGTCTTATTTTGTGCAGTTTTTGCAAAATGAAATTTGTTAAATTCTTTGTTGCCAATATTTTATTATATATATTATGATTATGGTTTCCCCTCCCCCAAATTTTTCCTGACCCTCCCTACCTCTGCATCCATCCAAATCCATTCCCCTTGCCCCTCACTCTTTCTCAAGGGAAAGCATACAGAAATTTAAACAAACAAACAAACATGTCCAGACAAAGGATTATGAGACAAAATTCCCTCAAAAATTGCTATTGAATTAATTTGTGTTCACCATTTTTTGATGTACTTCTGCTAGGTGTGGTTTGTATTGAGACTCTGTTAGAGAAAACTAATTTTTTCCTTTGTGTGAAGTTATCTGAGTTTCTGGCAAGAGTTTCTCGGTTAGGGATATAGGCTTTTGTGTACTTCCTATCTTAGTGCTGGGGTCCCACTTGACTGAGACCTTGCAGGACTTCTGCATGCCGCCACATTCTGTGTGGATTCATGTGAGTGTTGTCCCTGTTGCGTTTAGAGGCTCTTGCTTAACGTTCTCCATTTTCTCTAGTTATTACAATCTTTCAGGCTCTTATCCTGCAATGTTCCATGGATGCTGAGGGGAAAGAGCTGATGGAGAAATCCAGTTTAAGACAGAGTGTCCCACAGTTTCTCATTTACTGCATATTGTCCAATTGCAAGTCTCTGTATGTGTGGTCATCTGCTGTAGAAGGAATATTCTTGGTGATGGCTAAGGAGGACACTGATCAACATGCATAACAGCATACAATTAGGAGTCATTTTGTTGCTATCTCCCTTTATCAGAAAAATATTATTTAGTTTTCCCCAAGTCTCTAGTATATAGTCTCCGGTTCTGGGCCACTTGAGCAGTGTAGGGAATGGATTCTGTCTCAGGGAGTAAGTATTAAATTCAATCATACAGTAATTAGATATTCAAAAAAATGTACCAATATTATACTAGCATATCTTACAGATATCATTGTAGATCCAAGCTTTTGTAACTGTGTTGATGTTTCCCTTTGTCCTCCGGAAATGTGCAGATTATCTTCCAGTATTCTAACTGTAAAGTTAATGTTTATTTGCTAGATGTAATTATCATCTCTGCAGCTACTACAGAATAAAGTCATGCTTTGTAGTTCTTACTGAACTCTGGCTGGCTGATTCAACTCATGTATTTTAACTCAAACTCCTCTCCAAGTTGACTGATTTTAACTAGCTTCTCACTGAATTGCTCTGCTTGGAAATAATGCCTCTGAATTCCACAAGCTAAACTGTATTGACTGCATGGACTGAATGGAACTGAATGGAACTTGAGAAACTCAACTACACCAAACCGGACTGCACCAAACTGAATTGCATCGATTCAACTGATCTCAACTCAACTAGACTACCCTGTTTTGCCTCAACTCACTGTATCTGCACTCACTGAACTGCCCTCCACTCCTGACCCTGATCCACTCTCTTCTGCTCTGAAGCAGAATCTTTCCTGTCTGTATCCATGAGAGTTGGGTATATTCTATTTTTTACTTATTCTGTCAAATCTTTCCTTGATTTGTCACTTTGTCTGTCTCTTATTTAGAAGTTAGCCTCAAACATGACTGCTTCTTTCTACCAACTAACTATCCCTTCATTGTTTGGGACTAAAGTTATGTAAAGGCAAGCCTGTATTACAGTTGAGGAATTAAAGGCATGCCATTCCAGTAGGATCAACAGATCAAGAAAGTCTTTCGATATACTTTTCCAGAGAAGCCATGTTGTTGGATAAAAAATTTTTTATATATCTGACACCCTGTGTTATTGGAGAAGAACAAAATTATCAACACTGCAAAAAGCAGAGGACATCTGAAAGAAAGTTTGTAGAAGACAGGTATCATCTGACAGATATCTGAAGAGGAGAAATTGACCTGGGATTTTCTCCAGGGGTGTAGTTGAGCTTACTTGAGTTCCTGAAGTTTCATTCAGTTCTGTTCAGTTCTTTCAGTCAGTTCTGTCAGTGCAGTTCAGTTTGTGGAATTCAGAGGCTTTTATTTTTCCAAAGAGAACAATTCAGTGAGAAGCTAAGAGAAGCCAGTTTGAATCAGATATCTTGGAGAGAAGTTTTGAGGCAGAACACCTGAGTTGAACCAGAGAGACAGAATCCACAAAGAACTAGAAAGGGTGAGCTTATTCAACAGTAAGCTTCCGAGATGACAATTACATCTGTCAAATAATAGTTACTTTCACAATAACAATAGCCACTAGTACTGAACACTCTAGTGTACATTTCATATCCAATAAGTAATCTATGTGTTGTTTTCAGCAATAAAGATTTACCATCAGTTTTTAAAGAGCAAACAATAGCTTTGGTAATAGTGTGTGTTGTTTGGTAGTTTCCATGGGAACCCTTTGACCAACAACTAAATTAGAAGTAAGCAACTTTGGCATCAGAGGCTTTATTTGATACTGTGAGATTTCTAGATGTGGCTTTGTCTTCCCCATTATTTGTTGATTCCATTTAGATTTCTTTTATAAATATAGGTTTTTTATGAAACGTCTGTTGTATTCCATTTCCATGCCTCAAATGTTCCTTTAACTATCCCTGTTCATATTGCTTCCCTTAATACCTCTTTTTTTCCAATGCCCCATGATCCTTTTGTTCCTATCTTCTACCCCCAGTTCATCCATGACTATCTATCTTATTTCTACTTCCTAGGGTGATATATTCATGTCCCCAGTTCCTTTACTTCTATCTGGCCTCTGTTATTATATGGGTTGTAGCTTGCTTATTGACAAGTTCAAACTTAATAGCTCATATCAAGTGAATAGACACTGTATTTGCTTATTCAGTTCTGGTTAACTTAGGCTGATTATTTTCTAGCTTTGTCTATTTAATATTGACTGTACTTTTTATCCTACTTGATCACAATGTACATTATAAATGAAAGGAATTGCAGTGCAGGTGAACTACCTGTGTTCAAGTCTCCAGAAGTTATAAATACAGGAGTGATAGTTTATATCTTTAAACACAGTGCTCCTAAATTAAAATGCAAGGAAGGGTTAAGAGGAATCCCAGAAACTTAGGGCATTCAAGAGTCAAGAACAAAATAAGGTTGTGATTCATACAACATGAAAGGGAGAACCTACATTATCCTTTTAACATAATCTTTCTCTCTCTTCTTCTTCTTCGTCCTCCTCCTCCACCTCCTCCTCCTCCTCCTTTTTTTTTTCTTTTTTTCGGAGCTGGGGACCGAACCCAGGGCCTTGCCCTTGCTAGGCAAGAGCTCTACCACTGAGCTAAATCCCCAACCCTCCTCCTCCTCTTCCTTCCTCCTCCTCCTCCTTCCTCCTCCTCCTTTCTTCCTCCTCCTTCTTCTTCTTCCTCCTCTTTTCCCCTCCTCCTCCTCCTCCTCTTCCTCCTCCTCCTTCTTCTTCTTCCTCCTGTCGCTACGCCTAATGTCCCGCCAGCAAGAACGACAAGCTGCAACAGGATTCTTTCGAACAAGCCTTTTACTGTGTTACTGTGTTACAGCTCTTCTTTAGTGTTACAGCTCTCTTGAACAGGGACCCCGAGCAGCAAAATCATATAGACAACAGTATGCTAATTATCTCTCAGGGATTGTTGATCAACCACTACTTTGTCCTCAGTGAAAGGCGGAGAATGAATCACCTCATTAGCATATTAACGGTCAACTGACACCTGGTGCATAAAACTGCACATGTGCAGTACCGCTGTTCACCACTAGAGGGAGCCCTTAATGGAACAAGCCTGCATTACGCGTGGTCGTTATATCCAGGCAAGCTGGATAAAAGGCGCCATCTTTGTTTCGGCCCTAGCAGCCCGCTCATCTCCCCCTTTTGTTTAATAAATGACTGGTCTAGATCTGGGTGTCACGTTCTTGTCATTGCTCTGTCTTAGGGTCGTTCTCATCCAAACTCGGCCTTACCCGGTCATAGAGTTACCCTATCGCCACTGGCCCCGCGGTCTTAGTTGGTCGAGTTCGAGGAAAGTTGCCTGGCCCCTGGATACAATGACTCCACATGACTGTGACAAAAATGATCTAGGGCTAACTCTTATCTTTTCAAAGAGGCCAGCCATATGTTGGGAGAAGCACCTTTTTAATGGTGGTCATAGCCTGGTAAACAACCACTTTGTGTCTGGCATGTTCTTTTTTAATCACCAATAAGCCAGAGACCTACTCCAAGATCCCAGGAGGGACAATAGCTCCCGGACAAACATGCCCGCCCACTTCTTAAAAAGGGAGAAAGCATTGGTAATCCATGAGGTAAAGTCTTCAACTGTGATGGGGTCCAGCCTAGTGCTGTTGAGGACAGCAATCATCAGCAATTGTCTTGATAGTTGCTCTGCTTTCCTGGACCAGTTTCCTTTTAATTTTTTTTTGCTTGTTGAAAATTCTGAGAAAAGCTTCGCAAAAGGAATAATGCATAAACCTCTAAGGGAGGAAACACAAGACAGTTGTGTCATATGATACAGTGCTTCAATTTGTTCTTGAACTAAATCATCCTTTGATTGGCTAATAGAAGGCCAGATGACAAATGGGTATTAAATTCTTCTTGTATTCTAGCGCCCACTGCAGTTCTTTACTAAATCTCAGCGCCTGTATTTGATTGGTCATAGCAATTGCAGCTGTGGAAGGCCAGCAGACAGCACAATGGCTGAAATTATGGCTGCTCCAAAATCTCTTTGGCCTCAGCAAAATAGAAAACCTGGGTTTGCCTCCACTGGGATTGGAACAAAGGAGGAATCTTAACCATCACTGCAGTGTCATTGGTGCCATCCCAGCATTCAGCTAAATAGCAGACTACATCAGAGCTATTACAATTTTAAAACACCACTGCTTACATTAGTGCTTATCAGAAAAAGGTGATCTAGCACATACTGAAGTACTAGTGGCAGTATTTACCAAGAGGTTATATATTGAATATTGATCAACCTGGTATCACTTTTTTCTGGTAGCTGAAACATTATACAGCACGTTCTCTCCCCATCAACCCAGCAAAGGGGTCAGGGATGTATATGACCTTGCTCATTGGACAGCACCCGCATAGAAACCAAGGCCAGAGATTATGCTTGCCAGTCTTATTCTCAAAACAGTAAATTGCTATGAACTGACATGGGTACTGGTCAGGATCTGGCAATAGTCCAGGGTGAGCGAATTAACCTGTATTACCATTCCCAGTAGTAATAGTAGAGTTCGTAGTCTCATCTTCAGGAAGAGCAGAAGGCAATTTTCGAGGTCAAACGCCAGGTACCCAAATTGGATTTTCTGATTCTCCTCTCCCCTTCTTTCACGGGATCTGGGCCACGCCATTCATCTTACATCCTTCCACTTTACTTCTGCATTGTAGGTGTAGTAGTAGCCTCCACAGTCCCATGCATCCAGAATTAAGAAATAAAAAAAAGAGCAAAAGAAAGTTGTTCTTTTGGTGTCCGACTGCTGGCAATTCCCCTTTTTGTTTTTTGTATAAGCTTCTTTTTAAGGTACGATTTTTCCACCACAATTCCTTGACCTTGGGAATTGTATGGTAAGCCTGTAGTATGACCTCGACCTGTATTGTTCAGCAAAATGCCTGAAAGGACTTTTGCAGTGTAGGCAGGCCCGCTTGTCTTTGGAGACTATCAGGTTTCCCCAGGCTGCCCATGCTCTAAGCAATGGCTAATGGCATTACAAGCCTTTCACCAGTCATCAGAGTGTATAATAACAGAACAGGTATCAACAGAACATGAATATTTAAATTTCAAATTGAGATATGTGTGTGACATCCATCTGCCAAAGTTTTAACGGGATCAGACCACTAGGGTTTATCCCCACATGAGGAGGGTGGTGAAATTGAACAATTTTGGCAACGTAACACCACATCACGAGCAGCTCTAGAGATTTTAAATTTTTAAGTTGAAGAGTAAAGGCAGGTACATGAAACTTTTGATGAAATTCTCTAGCTACTAGATCAACCAGAGCAGTATGGAAAACAAACCTCTGTACTAGCATCCACCAGGGCATTGTTACTGGTCGTGGGACCAGGCAAATTAGTATGGGCTCGAATATGTTGTAAAAAATTTATTTTTTTCTGACCCAAATCAAATTTTGTAATTTAAAAGAATTTGACATACAGTACTAGTTTCCAGAATTGGCCATGCAATTTCAAGTGAGCGCACCTACATTAACTACATAAGCAGAGTCAGAAATTAAAAAAAAGAATCATGAAATCTTTTTGAAAAACTTCCAATACAATTTTACATTCTGTAATTTGGGGTGCCTGAACTGTATTGAATTAATACTGGTTCTGAGAATCAACCATATATAGGCACCTTTTTTTGGGCCATTATCTGTATAAATATCTAACGCCCAGACAAAGGCTTGAGGCAGTGATCTTGGAAAGATCACTGGATGTTCAGTAAAAAAAAAAAATTAGGATAATGATTGTCAAACAAATCAAAAACTACAGCGTAATATGGCCTAATCATCTATCAAGGCACACAATGTTTCTATTTGAGCTGTTGTATATGGTATAATAATTTTCTTGGGTAAAATACCAAAAATGCTGAATACAAGATTTAATTCTAACACAGCAAGCTGTGCAGAAGGATAATATTCAAGGGTCTTATTTGGAGAAATATGGGATAACCCAAAGAAGTGGACCTTGTTGCTGATCCTGTAGGCTGACCAAAGGTTCTAGTATACACAAAAGGAGATCTTCCTTTTTCTTGTACCTTCTTAGCATTGCCTTTTTCTAATCTTTCTTCTACTTTCCTCAAGGATAATCCTTCCTTGGTTAAAACACGGGTGAAGTGCTGAGAATCCTCTTCAGGATCTCATAAAGTGGTTAAATCTATTGGGCATTTTAATATAGGGTCATCCACTTATGCTTCCTAGTAATTTTGAAAATCATTTAATGTTTTTAAATGGTCTTTTTCAATTTCAATTTTTTGAGGGAAATACTATGAGGAGTGATTTTAGTTCCTAAATATTCTCCCATTTGGCCCATTTGCACCTTTTCAGGTGCTATGAACAATTGATTGTTTTCAAGCACCTTAACCACTTTGCATAGGCCGCTTCGGTGCCACAATCCTCTCCCTCTCACACTGAGCAGCCTCTTACTCGAGATCAGCCCTTCATCCCAAAAATCCAGTCTCCAAAAAACACCGAGTCTATCCTTCATTTACAAGGTTTGACTGCCAATTCCTACATATGAACACATGATGGTGCGGTTCCAATACCTCAACAAAGAGACATTGCCTTAAAATCTTATAGGAAGCCTGGTTTCTAGGATAAGATTTCCATAAAATATCATCCCAATTTAGACCTGTTTCCCTAGATTGGCTCATGCCACATGTTGTCTAGAATGACTCCATCCAAATTTACCAGTTTTATGTCAACTTTCTGTTACCAATGTTACATTTTTTAAACCATATCCAATAACTTAAAAGCCAATAGTCCATAACCAAGGCATAAAGAATATTCATATATTTAAAACCAATCAGAAACAAAATGAAGTGGCTGCACATACCTTTAATATTTAAATCAATCACCATTTTTTTACCTTTTCTAGCTGTAGTTTTAAGAGAAACACCTTGTCACCTGTTGAGTCCAATAATCTCAGTCAAAGATTTTTTCTAAGAGAGACAGCGATCAGTTCCATTACCTTAGAAGCTGGTGTCTTTAGGATCGGCTAGTGTAAACATTTAGCCAGCCCCTGGGGAGCTTGCCCAGCCGACTTAGGCTTCTAGCTACAGATGCAGGCTCCAAAAGTCAATTGAAACATTTTATTTATTTGTTCCTTTCTTGAAAGGAGTTAAAGCTACATCAATGGGTGAATCAACCAGCATTTAAAATTTTAACCTTTTCTTTTAAACATGAAACACAAAAACATTCAAGCAAGGAGAAGCAAAAACCCAGACATAAATTGACATATATGGACAGCTTGCACCAAGGACAGACAATAGACACAGAGGAAAAGAACTAGATGGTGTTCCACCAAAGTGACAGACATCCTGCCTAAAGAACCCAGAACCAGAGATAAGCATTTCTCCAATAGGAGCCAGCAAGGAGGCAAGACGTCTCCCACCTCCTTCTGTTCCCAGGAGAGCTCCAAAAAGTTTAAGCTCATTTCCTTCTTTTTGCCAAAAGCATCTGTGGAGAGTTCGGGAGGACTGTTTTCTCAACCCCATTCTTTCTCTTGTCCAGGGTAAACTGTCTCTAGTCAGGGTCCAAAGACTAAAAATCTATGAGAATCACTTTTGCTTCTAGATTTAACATAACTCTAAAAGAACACATACACAAAAACATTTTTTATTACCTTTGTCCCCTTTGACCACTACCATTACTCCCAAATCTTTTATCTTTGCACATGCTTTCAATTTCTGTGATCCTTCTGAACTCTGCTTACTGCGGCCTTTAAAAATCTGTATCCACCATCTGAGTTCCCATTCAAGGGGTCATTCTGGTGGTGGAACTGAGGCGAGTCCTCGCTTACTTTTTTGTTGCTCATGGAGGCCCGGGACCAGATGGTTCTACCTTTAACTTTCTCTAAGCTGTCAGTGATGCTTTCTAGATTGTCTGACATTTCTAAGGTCAAGGCTTTTAAAGAAGAATATATCTTATTTGTTTCCTGGTTCTGATTATCCTCTTTTTTTATCTCTGCCTTCTTTCTGTTCCTTTTATCTCTTTTTCTTTTCTTTTTTTCTTTCGAGACCTTTTCTCCCTCTGACATACTTTGTTGCTCTGCAAGGACCCTCTGACCTGTCCTAACGGCTCTAACGGCTTCCTCACATCGTTTATCCTCCAAGCAGGCTGGGACCATTTGCCAAAGAGGTTTTGGTCCGGGCTTAAGCTTGCCGTCTGTGGCTTCTATATCCCACACAAAGGAGAAAAGAAACAAAATTACCAGCCTTACCCAGAAAGGATCCATAACTTTAGGTTTCTTCACAGTGCCTCTCCACCTAGGCCTATATCTTTCTTCCTCATACATGGCTGCCTCTTCCTCTAATTCCTCCTCCTCGGACTCTGACAACTCTTGCTCAGAGTCACTGCCAGCCAGTTCTAAGGCTTCTAATTCTTTTAATGGATACAAAATATCCTCTCCGGATGACTTGTACTTCGTCCTCCGGTACGCCTATTTTTTTCCAGCGGCGTTTCTTCGCCTTTTGTATCTCTTTCACTTTTGTTTTAGTAACCTTTTTTTCTTTTTGCGCGCTCCTAGCTCCGCTTCTGACATGCTCTCTTAAATCCAAAAGGGCATGCCTCTCGAAGCCTAATTTCTCACTCCGCCCGTTCTGACATGCTCTCTTCCAAAAAAGGGCATGCCTCAAGCTTACCTTTTAATTTACCTTCTCGCAGTTCTGAATCCTTTCAGCACACTGAAGGGTCCCCCTCGCACCGGGCGATGTTGGTTCAGGGTTTCGCACCACTTGTCACAATGTCCCGCCAGCAAGAACGACGCCTTTGGGTAACAGGATTCTTCTGCGAATGCCTTTACTGTGTTACAGCTCTTTCTTAGTGTTACAGCTCTTCTTAGTGTTACAGCTCTCTTGAACAGGGACCCCGAAAGCAAAATCGCCGGGCTTATATAGACAACAGTATGCTAATTATCTCTCAGGGATTGGTGGGCTTGGATCACACCACTACTTGTCCTCCAGTGAAAGGCGGAGAATGAATCACCTCATTAGCATATTAACGGTCAACTGACACCTGGTGCATAAACCGCACATGTGCAGTACCGCTGTTCACCACTAGAGGGAGCCCTAGCAATGGAACAAGCCTGCACATGCGCAGTAAGTCGTTTATATCCAGGCAAAGCTGGATGTCGGCGCCATCTTTGTTTCGCCGCGCCGCTCTCTACACTCCCCTTTTTTCCTCCTCCTCCTCCTCCTCTTCCTCCTCCTCCTTCTTCTTCTTCCTCCTCTTTTTTCCTTCTCCTTCCTCTTCTTCTTCCCTCCCTCCCTTCCTACATACAAAGAAAAGTAAACTAAATGTTTTATCTGAGTTTGACAAATCCAAAGTCTGTTTGGTTCACAACTTCTATTTAGCACAAAGATGCTATAACTAAATGGAAATTATAAGACATTGTGGGAATGACTGATGATGGGAGTGAGTGGAACATGAGAAACCTCTGTGTTGAAACAGATGGAATACACATTCCAGAGATATCAGTAACAGAAGAGGAACAGTTTTTTTTAAAAAAAAAGAGTAAAACCCATCTTTTCATTTATTCACATATTTTTCTGATACCAGCATTTTGAATAATTTTCATTATATCACAAAATCTGTAACATCTTAATCTTTATAGTAAAGTCACAGAGCCTGCATGGCCTTTCGCTAACTCTATTTTGATTGTACAATATACTACTTTTAAATGTTCATAATTGTTCCTGTAAAAAAGAAACATTTAAAGTAAGTAAAATTTTATTTTATTATCATCAGAAGATATGATCACTCATTTCAGGGAAGAGGGAGTTCAAATCATAGTGGGCCAGGGAAAAAGATGCTGGTAACCTGTGAGTTTGGGTTTTGGCCCTTTATTTCCCCTATTATGTGCCCCAGTTGATGGGACTATGCTACCTGCGTTCACAGAAATCTTTCCGCATTAGTTTGCTAATTCTATCTAAAATCACCCTTATCAAGCATTTTGAGGTTGAAGCTTCAGTCTCCTGTGGATATTAACTAACACACCTAGCCAAGAAGTGGTCCTACATTGGTTGCAGAAAATGCAAACGAATCATTCTTGCTAAGTGTAGCATCCTCAAGTATCTCATGAAAAGGATAGAATATTAATGATTTTCAACCATCATCCAATTCATGAATTAAGTGGCTTACAAGATTAAAACTGTTTTTTATTATTATATTTATCACAGTAGTACTTCTTAGGACTATCTAACAAATTCTCTCTAGCTGTGAATGATAAACAATACTAAAGATTTATAGTAGGGATCTATAATACATACTTACAAGAGTAATTTATTGTATTAACTTATTAAATTCTAAGATGAATCCTAAAAGTACTATAAGACATGTATGTATATGGTTACAAAAGAACAATTAGAAAAGATACTGAACACTTAAGTTTTCTTCAACTCTAAAGGCATTTTATTTTAAAATTTCAGAAAATTGCATGGGCATGGGTTTTTTCACATCTGTGAAATGAAATGGTATTCTTTTTTAAATTGTTTATTTACATTCCAAATGTTGCTCTCTCCAAAATTCCCCACCCCACCCCTCCTCTCCTTCACATATGAGAGGGTGCCGCTTCCCAGGACATACCCCTTCTCTCCCACTAGGGCCAGACAAGGCAGTCAGTTCACTGTGATATGTGTCCTGGGGGACTCAGATCAGCGCGTGTGTAAGCTAGTGTCTAGACTCTGGGAGCTCCCAGGAGTCTTGATTAGTTGACACTGTTGGTCTTCCTATGAGGTTGCAGTGCCTGTCAGTTCCTTCAATTCTTTCCATAACTCTTACACAGGGGTCCCCGACCTAAGTCCAATGGTGGTCTTACCATATATGTATCTGTCTTAGCTGCTGGTAGAGCCCTTCAGATGACAGCCATGAAAGTCTCCTATCTGCAAGCACAGCACATCAATAACCGTGTGGATTCAGTGCCCATCCACGAGATGTATCACAAGTGAGCTATTCCTTCAGTCTCTGCTCCATTTTTGTCCCTTCATTTCTTTTAAACAGTAACAATTCTGGGTTAAAAATTTGAAGGTGGTTTGGTATCCTCATTCCTCTCATAGGGGTCCTGTCTATCTATGAGAGGTGATCTCTTGAGGTTCCATTTCCCCACTTCTGGGCATTTCTGGCAAGGTTACCCATACTGAATACTGGGTGCCTCTCAGGTCTCTGGGACATCTTATAGGTTCCCCACCTCCATCCCTGGAATGTTTCTATTAATTCTCCTGGCCCTTTAGGCTCCTCTCCTGTCTCCCCCCCCATATAGGATCCTGCCCCCTCTCCCCTCTATTCTCCCACTTAGGTCCCTCCCTTCCTCTACCTCCCATAAATATTTAGATTCCCCTTCTAAGTGAGATTGAAGCATCTTCACTTGGGTATTCCTTTTTTAACTTCTAAGGGTCTGTGGAGTACATCATGGGTATTCTGTACTCTTTGGCTAATATGATTTTGTTAATAAGTACATACAATGCATGCTTTTTTGTGTCTGGGTTACATCATGCAGGATGTTATTTTCCAGTTCCACTCATTTGTCTGCAAATTCATGATGTCCTTTTTTAAATTAGTTGAATAGTATTCCACTGTCTCAATGAACCACATTTTCTGTATCTATTCTTTGGGTGAGGAACATTTGGATTCTTTCCTGCTTCTGGAAATTATGAATAAGGCCGCTATGAACATAGTAGAGCAGAGCATGTGTCTTTGTTATATGTTGGAACATCTTTTGGGTATATGTCCAGGAGTGGCATAGCTGGGTCCTCAGCTAGTACTATGTCTAATTTTCTGATGTACCATCAGACTGATTTCCAGAGTGGTTGTACCAGCTTTCAATCTCCCCAACAATGGAAGCATGTTCTTTCTCTACTTCCTCACCAGCACATGCTGTCACTTGAGTTTTTGATCTTAGCCATTCTGACTGGTGTGAGGTGAAATCTCAGGGTCGTCTTGATTTGCATTTCTCTGATGACTAAGGATGTCGAATATTTCTTTAAGTGCTTCCCAGCTTTTGAGATTCCTCTGTTGAGAATTTTCTGTTTGCTAATATACTCAGGTTTTTTTTTTTTGTTTTTTTTTTTTTTTTTTTTGGTTCTTTTTTCAGAGCTGGGGACCTAACCCAGGGCCTTGCGCTTCCTAGGCAAGCGCTCTACCACTGAGCTAAATTCCCAACCCCATATACTCAGTTTTTAATTGGGTTACATGGTTTTTTGGACTCTAACATCTTGAGTTTTTTTTTAAAATGTATTTGGATATTAGCCCTCTAACAGATGTAGGGTTAGTGAGACCTTTTCCCAGTCTTTAGATGCCTACTTTGTCTTACTGACAGTGCACTTTGCTTTACAGCAGCTTTCAGTTTCAAGAGTTTCCATTTATTAATTGTTGATATTAATAACACCTGAGCCATTGGTGTTTTGGTCAGGAAAAAATTTCCCTGTGCAATTCATTTGGGGGTATTTCCCACTTTCTCTTCTGTTAGAGTCAATGTCTCTTGTTTTACATTGAGGTCTTTGATCCACTTGCATTTGAGCTTTGTACAGGGTAATTAAATATGTATCAATTTGTATAGTTCTACATGCTGAGCTGAAGTTAGTGTGGCACAATTTGTTGAAGATGCTCTCTTTTTTTCTGACTGTATTGTTTTGGCTACTTTGTGAAAGATTAAGCGTCCATAGTTGTATGGGTTTATTTATTTAATTCTACTTAGTTGATTGACCTGCCTATCTTTGCACCAATACCACGATTTTTGGGGTTTTTTTGTTTCTTTTTTTGTTATTGTTTGCTGTTTTTAAATTTTTTTATCAATATAACTCTGTAGTGAAGCTTGAGGTAAGGTGAATCTCCCAGAAGGTTTTTTATTATTCATAAATATTTTGACTATCCTGTTATGTTTTTTGTCACTGTTGTTGTTTTGTTTGCATTTTATATGAAGTTGAGAATTGCTCTTTCTGTGTCTGTGACAAATTATGTTAGAATTTTGTTGGGAATTGCATTGAATCTGTAGACTGCTTTTGTTAAAATGGCCATTTTCACTATGTTAATCCTACTGATCCATGAGCGTGGGAGATCTTTTTATCTTATAAGATCTTCTTTGATTTCATCCTTCAATGACTTGAAGTTCTTGTCATACAGGTCTTTCCCTTGCTTGGTTAGACTTACATAAAGCATTTTGTATTATTATTTGTGACTATTGTGAAAGCAGTTGTTTTCTTAATTTTTTTCTCAGTTCATTTATCATTTGTATGCATTTTTTATTTAATTTTTATGTCTAGCCAGTTTTCTGAAGTTGTTTATCAGCTGTAGGAGTACTCTGGTAGAGTTATGGGGATCACATATGTATACTATCATATCATCAACAAATGGTGATATCTTGACTTCTTTCTTTCGCAATTGTATCTCCTTGATCTCCGTTTGTTGTCTTATTGTTCTAGCTAGAACATCCTGTACTATATTGAATAGAAGGGAAGAGAGTGGGCAGCTTTGTCTTGTCCCTGACTTTAGTGGGATTCCCTCAAGATTCTCTCCATTTAATTTGATGTTGGCTGTTGTCTTGCTGCATATTAGTTTTATTATGTTTTGGTATGTGCAATGAATTTCTGATCTCTCTAAGACTTTAACAAGAAGGGGTTTTGAATTTGGCCAAATACTTTCTCAGCATGTAATGAGATAGGAAAGGCCATCCAGAGACTGCCCCACCTGAGGATCCATCCCATATACGGACACCGAACCCAGACACTATTGCAGATGCCAAGAAGTGCTTGCTGACAGTTACCTGTCTCTGGAGAGGCTCTGCCTTTCAACTTTTGGTTGAAAGTTTATTTTGTTGAATGTTAGAATGACTACTGCAGATGGCTTAGAAAATCTTCTTCAGTCCTTCACTCTGAAGTAGTATCTGTCTTTTCTGCTGAGGTGTGTTTCCAGTATGTATCTGAATGATGAATTCTGTTTGCCTATATAGTCAGTTAGGCTCTATCTTTTTATTGGGGAGATTGAATCTGTTGATGCTGAGAGATATTAATGACCAATGATTGTTATTACCTGTTATTTTGTTGTTGGAGGAGGTAGTAGTAGTAGTAGTAGTAGTAGTAGTAGTAGTAGTAGTAGTAGTAGTGTGTGTGTGTGTGTGTGTGTGTGTGTGTGTGTGTGTGTGTGTGTGTGTGTGTGTGTGTGATTATCCTCTTTTGCATTTGTTTGGAGATGGTTAAGCTTATGTTTTATTAGGTGAAGTTGGATACCTTCCTAGTGTTGTACTTTTTTTTGTAGTATTCTCCGTAGGCTGGATTAATACAGAGATATTGTTTAAATTTGGTTTTGTCATGGAACATCATGGTTTTCCCATCTATGATAATTGAGAGTTTTGCTGGGTATAGTAGTCTGGGCTGGTATCTATGGTCCTTTATGTCTACATGACCATCTCTTTCTTTAGGTTAGGCAAATTTTCAATGATTTTGTTGAAGATGATTTCTGTCTCTTTGATCTGAAAATCTTCACCCTCTTGTAGTTCTTTACTTTTAGGTTTGGTCTTTTCATTGTATCCCAAATTTCCTGGATGTTTTGGGTTTGGAACTTTTTATACTTTGCATTTTTATCAATGTAAAAATATTTTCTATATTTTCTACACCTGAGATTCTCTCTTCTATCTCTTCTGTTGATATTGTTTGCATTTGTAGCTCCTGATTCCTAGGTTCTTCATATCCAGGGTTGCCTCATTTGTGATTTCTTTATTTCCATTTCCATTTCTATGTCTTAGACTGTTTTTTTCAATTCCTTTACCTGTTTGATTATATTTTCCTGTGTTTCTTTAAGGTATTTATTTGTTACCTCTTTAAGGACTTATGCCTATTGGCCTGTATTTTCCTGTATTTCTTCAAGTGCATTATTTATATCCTACTTAAAGGCCACTATCATCTTCATGAGATAGGATTTTAAGTCAGAATTTTGCTATTCAGGTATGTGAAGATATTCAGGCCTTGTTGTGCTAGGAGAACTGAGTTCTATAGCACCAAATTACATTGACTTCTATTGCTTTTGTTTTTGTGCTTCTCTTTCACCATCTGGTTATATCTGGCATTAAGTAGCCTGATTGGATTAAGTATCTCAGATTGGAGCAAACATCCTTACAGGCAGGCAGAACTATGTGACTTGGGTTAGAGCAGGACTCCTAAAGAGAGATGGTGTGGTATCTTGTTAGACCAGGCCTCCTGTGTCCCTCCCTGCTTAGGCAGACCTCCTGATAGACAGGCAAGGGTTTTGGGGTCGGTAAGCAGGCATGCTAATATGCCTATGTTATAATCATCTTTTACAATAGTTCTTAACTTAGAATTGTCAAGCATACTTCATTTCCCACTCTGTAACTCCACCTGCATCTGTGGAGCACCCTCATAAAAGCAGGGGGATGGGGATAAAATAGGATGGCGGATACTGTTTGAAATGTAAATAAATAAAATATCCAATAAAGTAAAAATATTAAAACTAGAAAATATTTGATAATAGCGTAAAATGCAATTTAAAATGTGTTGTTGAATGGGAAAAATAGATACTTAAAGGTAAGTTTAATGCACTCAAATTTCTACTTAATACTTTTTTTATAGATGAACCTAGCATTTCAATATTATTAATCAATTAATATACTAGGTATTGTGGATTTAAGATGTTGCAAGAAATCTGTAATAGTGTGGAAACGGAAAACTTACTACTACATAAAGTAATAATGAGGCAAGAAAGGGCAAGATCTCGATGTGCTCTGTTAGGACACAGAAAGAGATTAAGCATCAGGTTTAACCTTACTTCAAAGCTGGCTTGTCTGAACATGATTAAGAGTAAGTAAATAAAGCTGAATTATATTTATTTCAGTCCTAAAAGGAAGTACATTAAAGTGCCCTACGATAAGATAAATGAGTGAATCTGAGGAACACAAATTGTGGCTGAACACAGAACAATTAATTTAACAAGGTCATGGGGACAAAACATGCCTGAGGAAAGCATCTTATCTCGGGGGCCAGAGAAGAGAGGGAGGTCAAACCAGGTTAAAAACAGGGGAGCAAGAATGTGAGGGAAAGAAAAGCTGCAGAGTTGGAGAGCGTGCGCCACAGCTAGCTTTCCGGATCCCGGGGAAAATGAAGACGTGTCTGTTTAGGCTGAAGTGTTCTCTGAGTACCAAAGACAAGGGAATGCAGATAGGACAATTGATTTTATTTTACAGAATTGCAATTTTTAAAATTAAATTAATAATTTAAATGCCACATATGTATGCTACATTTATATTATTTTTCCTGCCCCATACCTCCCACCAATCCCTTCAGTGCCCTTCCCTCACATTTACAGCTCCTTTTTCTTTAAATATTATTGATACATGTAGATAAGCACACATATATGAGTAAATATATAAATGCAAAATCCTGAGTCAATTTAGTTTTGCTTATATGTGGATGATTTTAATGGACAAGTTAAGAATAATGTGCTACAGGGTTCATTCTTGGTAAAGACTAATCATATTTCTCTCAGTTATTAATTGCCTATATATGTTCATATGTGAGGCCTGTGGATTTAACCCCACCATGGCATGCTAACTTGCATTATTATTGTTTAGGTCTTGGGTTGAGTGTCCTAGTTATTTCCTGTCAACTGGACATCTCTCTCTCTCTCTCTCTCTCTCTCTCTCTCTCTATATATATATATATATATATATATATATACACACACACACATATATGTGTGTGTGTAGATGTAGATGCAGATTAGATATAGATATAGATATAGATGTAGATATATGATCAGAGGGAACCTTAAATGAAAATGCTTATATTAAATTGGCATATATGGAAGTCCTTAGGGTATTATCTTGATTAATGATTGATGTGGGCAGGCCTACTTTACATTAGGTGGTGCCATCTGGGTTGTATATGAAAACAGGCTGAACATGGTGTGAGGAACGAGGCAGGAAGTAGCATTCCTCCACTGACTGTTTTTCACATGCTCTCATCTTGATCCTGCTTTCAGTTCCACCCTACCTTTTTGATGGAGTGTATATTCACAGTGTAAGCTGAAATAAACCCCTTCCTTCAACAGTTCCTCTGAGCCTTGCTGTTTTATCACAGTAATATAAACTCAAAAATTTCCAGACCTTGAGGGATATTTTTCTCATGGCTGTCATTATTAAGGTTCATTCATATGTTTCACACATGCTTTGGATTCTATTTAGATATATACACTATTTTAACTATGTTTTTGTTCCCTTGACTTTAAAGCTATTTATATCTTTTGAATATTAATCCTCTGTCAAATGCATAGCTGACAAATATCCTCTCCCATTCTGTGGGCTTTTTTCTTGATTTTTTTTCCTGTGGTTATTATAAGGTTTTTAAGGTAATAAGGTTCCCTTATCAGTCCTTTACCATAATTCCAAGAAAATTGACAAGCCATTCAGATAGTCCTTTTCAAACCTATGCCTTATAGAGTACTGCCTATGTTTTCTTCTAGTGCTTTCAACATTTCGTGTTTCACATTGATGTATTTGATCCATTTGATGTTTTGTGTACAGTTCCGTTATAGGTGTGGGTCTAATTTTATTCTTTTACATGTAGCCATACAGTTTTCTCTGACCTATATGTTGAAGATGCTTTCTCATATATGGTTGGTTGTTTATTTAGTTTGTTTGGCATTGCTGTCAAATACCATGATTGTAGTCATGTATACTCCTGTTTGCATCTTCTCTTTTTCCACTTGTCTTCATATGTGTTTTGTACTTGTACCATACTGGTTGTTTTGGGATGGAGATATGGCTTCGTGGTTAAGAACTCTACTTTTTAGTTTACTAGGATTACATTCACAGCATCTACATAGTGGCTCATAGCCATCCATAACTCCAGCTTCAAGGGACCCAAAGAGGTCTTCTAACATCAACACTCATCTGGCACGTGTAGAGTACATACATACATGCAGGAGAAACACAGTTTTTAATTGATGCATCTTCCTCGTATATCTTGAGATATAAAATGATAGTCTCCCTCCCTATCATTGTTCTTTTGGGTCAGGATTGTTTTGTCTTCTTTTAGTTGCACCCATCTAAAATACCCAATTGCTGTGCTTAAACTACTGGGCCCCAGGCGCCCCTCATTTGTCTCTATCTTCTTTCACTCGAGGACGTCATTTCACTTTTCACGGTTACACAATGGCTTATACTTGCATTTACTATATCTGTTGTAGACAATCCCTTAAATTTCCTTGAACATTATAGAAAGTTTTATTTTCGTATCACTTGCTCCATTGCATTTCATTTTAAATATTATTGAGAAATTACTTTTTATTTAATGAATTTTGCAAAAGACTCCTTTCAAACTCTTTGTTCTTGAGAACCTTTAAAGTAAAGTTAGTAATGTCCTACAGTTTCATTGCATTTAAAAATGTAGGCAGGCTGTCTAAATAATCCACTCTATGGGTGTTTATTTTCACAAAACTAGGCAATTTAACATTACAAATTGTAAATCAAAATCTGGCATAAAACATGCTACTCTCTTGAAAATGTAAGTGATGTAAATGCATATTTATTCATTTATTTATTTACTGGATTGTTCCTTGAGGTGAACAAATCAAAAATAGTAAGCAAAACCTGTTTATGACAATAGTGAAATAAGTATTTGAAATGTTTAATATCTTTATTACTATCAGGATTATATATATATATACATATGTATATATATATAAAATCAGTGCAATAATTATGTTAAAAGAACTAATGAGTAATAGAGAGTTGTGATTTTAATAGATTTCAGCAATACATGCGATCTGATAAAAATAGAATGGTTAAAGCCATGCTACTATATTATGACTAATCTTACAATACATACGCATTTTACATTTCCAAAAAAATGCTGGCAGTATATTGTCAATGGTTTGTATATTGTATGTAGCTAGCGACCTTTTTATCCCAAGTCAGTAAGAATAATTACTGCCCAACAGCTTTTTAAAGTTTTCTGTTGTTGTCTTTCTTACTTCAGGTTATCTGGGATGAATATACCACCACCAATTATCAGCAACAAAAACTGGCTCAGACTGCATTTTGTAACGGACAGCAATCACCGTTACCGTGGATTTAGTGCTCCCTACCAAGGTATGTCTAATGATCACCTCTGCTTCCCTTGATGTGTAAAATAATTTTGGTATGCACAACTGCATTGTTTAGTCTGAAAAAAAGTCCTTAGCATTTATAAAGGGTGATTTACATTAGAAAAGAATATCATTTTTCTAAGAAAATAATGTAGTCATAACTAAATTACATATTAAAAATAATAGATTCTTATATATAGCGCAATGATCAAAGCTAGAAAATATTATGACTTCTAGAATGAATATTGCAGAAGATACAATATTTGGATTTAATGACATGCTTTAACAGAAAGCATGCTATAAAATCATGCAGAAAACCTGTAGTCGCGAATCGGTTCTTTATCACCTTAATTCCATTCTCATACATAGTTTGTCTGTTATTGCAAGTATAATTAACCTTAATAGAATTACTATCTACCGATTTTATTAACAGGCATAATTTTAAATGAATAGGCTATAATATTTGTAATGTTACCTGGGAAAACTCATCCGGGCAACTTTAAGAGGAAAATAAAACACTAACAACAATGTAGTTTCTATAATACTCAGTAATATTGTGTGAGCCCAGTTGTACACAACGTCAGACTCAATAGATAGTGAGTTTTTTTGCTCTCACTAGTATATCAGCCACTGCTATAAGGCATTAGTGAACATTGCCATGGTTACAAATTACATTTGCTCTTTTTGTTCGCTTTTGGACTTTTAAATATTTCCTCTGGTATTCTTTGATCTTTAGCATTTTGTAAATTTAATATGGTGACTTACAGTAGCTTATATTAATTAGCTGAAATGCTATCAGAACATACGTTGTCTCTGGCAGTACATCTTTCAGCAATTAATATTTTAAAGGCAGGAGACTTCTACAAATAGTGGTCAATGAAGTTTATCTCTAATTAGTATACAGATTAGTAGGAGTTGTATCTTGATTCCATAGTAGAGTAATAGATATTTCTATAACAAAAAATTCCTACTGAGATACCTTTAATAATTAATAGAGCATTCCCAAGAGAACTTCTTCAAACACATCTTTGTAGAATAAAGGAATAAACGTTGAATACAAATATGTTTTTAAAACTATCTAATTAGTTAATTATTTCCCATAACAGAAAATAGTAACCATAAAAAGGTATGTAGGTTAAAGATAAACATACACAGCATTTTTTTACTTTCATAGCTTCTTTTAATATACAAGATCCATTCATGATCATTTGAACATTATCACTTTAGTAGATTTTATCTGGTTCCTTGATCAACTCGTGCTTTTTAAAAATTATTATTTCACAACCAGAATTACTTTTTACATATTTTTCAGCTACATGACGTTAGGGTTGTGGTTCTTATGTATAGTGAACTGAGACGTGCAGGGTGGCAGAAATTCAAAGATTAACCTCTGAACTCTCGTGGTCGATGGTCTGCTTATGTGAGACTGAAGCAGTCTTTCAGTGGAGTGCCTTCTATTTAACCAATAGAAGTTAACAGCTGACATTTTGTTTAAATTTGAAAATGTGAGGGAAAGCAAATGTATCTCAATGTTAAATGGTATCTTATGTTAGTGTAATATCATTTTATAAAAACATTAAGAATTGGGTATTTATTTTTGCTTTGTGAGTTAATGGCCCAACTGCCAGTAAATATGGATCTTTGGTTATTGTCACTGTTCTTTCACTCAACCTTACATTACCTTTGATAGTATTTTCAAGATTTAACTTAATATCTTCAATTATTAAGATATTTAATAACTGATATCTGGTTAGAGATAACCAGAAATGGTGCATAAGTAAACTGATAGAAATAGAAAGGAAGATATTTTGTAGAAAATAGATTTTAAATTCCTAATTCTGTGCATACTTTGTATTCTTGTTCATTTTGTAACAAATAGTAACAAAATTATTATTTTGTCACAGTGGTTCTTTTAGTGTAGATAGGTAAGTCAGTATCTATTGTCTGAGATCCTTCAACCTGGATTTTATATGAGTAAAACAAACCACGATAGAGAGACACACTACTTTGAGTGATTTGGAGGTTTCTTAGAGTAAAAATATAAATTTTACATGCACTGAAAAAGTTTTGGTGGAATGAGTTCATCTCTCAATTAGGATGAGTGAAAAAGCACACATCCTGGCCAGAAGAGAAAGAGCTTTAAATATTTTGACTGAATTGAATATTTCATTTTGGCACCATAGTTAAAAACGAAAAGTGTGATTTCCATTACTCAGTTGCACAGAACTTGCCCACGGTTTATCCGGAAATTTTTTTTTCTTGAAACCACCTTTGAAAATGTGGTATTAGCAAGTAAAACTTGGAAGTAGTTTCCTCCCAAAAATATTTTTAAGGTAATGTACATATTGTGGACGTAAACCAAAAGCACTTCTATGAGGGTGACAGTGCATTTTTAAAATTTTTCATTAATATTTTAATTTCTGCTTTACTGATATAAATTAATTTTAATGGCCATCTATTTCTATTATGATATTCACACACATCCATTATCCATGAAAACCAGGACTTACGATATCCCCTATTTCTCATGGTAACACACCTTCTGTAATCTGATGACTGAATGCTTGTGACTTGTCTGAAAGTATTCATTCGGACAGTAAATGTCTGCTATGCTTGCTATGCTTCAGGAGATTACTGTAAGATATATATACTGACAGTAACTGTGTACTTCTCTATAAGTATACATCTACCCCACAGAGTATATGCTTATTTTATAAGATAGTAGATTTTACTAAATTTCTATTGTATATACATTATAGGAAAAAATGTAAGTGATATATTTGACACTTACAAAAAAACTATGATAAATAGAGAAACTGCATTATTTTTAGCATTTGTCACTACAGTTTTCCTTTTACTGAGTTCTGAGAGAACAAAAATTAAATCTTGTTGTTGTTTAGTGTTAAAGACTAGCTTAACACTCTTTTCTTTCATTTTGATATTTTTTTTCTTTAATTTTTTTCAATTCTGAATAATTAATTTTACCTGGAAATTTTTCCATTGTAATTTTGTTATAGAAAAAAATCAAGACTGAAAATATATTTCCTTCTATTAGTTGCCTTTCTTGTCTATGGAATTCATTCTTTTAATTGGTATTGGAAACATAAAAGCACAGATAAGTGAGATACTTCAGTATTCAAAATGATCTTTATAAATAACTGCAAGGTTGCTTAAAGTAACACTAAATGTTTTCTCATAATGTTTATTGTAGGATATAAATAAACGTTAATAGTCACACCATTTTCAAATATCATGCCCCTAAAATACTGGAAGTCTTATAAAACTCTAGCATTTATTTTAGGAAAGAAATTCTAAGAATTCTCTAGGTACAGAAAGATAATTTTAATTAATAATATATTTAAAATAAATTATTTATTGTGCTATCAATAAAACACTAGCTTTTCCAAAAAATATAATTCTGAGAATTGATAGCAATGCATTCACAGATCTCCCATACTTAACATTCTCATAATAAATTGTAGATTTGTAAGGAACAATACAATGGCTGATTATTATTTTATTTTAAATTTCCAATCTGCAGCATTTCATGATAAATTATGAAAATCATTCTCAGAATCAAATCTATCAAACCATTTCTCTCAATTGTAAAAAAATATATTCATTTCTAGAAAAAAATTAGTTTTATTACCCTGTCAATTCTAAAAATGAAACTTATGTAGCAAAACATTGTATAAAATATATATGTATATATGATACACACAAACACATACACACACACATATGTACACACACACATACATACATATATATATATATATATATATATATGTAAACATGTACTGGGCAACAATTAACTTTTATAAATGGCTATGGATTTGAAAGGGACCAAAGAGGGATATGTTGATTGTCTAAAGGGGAGAAAAAAGGTGAAATGATATATTGTATTATCATAAAAATTAAAAGAATTATTTTAAAAATTAAAAACATGTGAGCTGGAGAAATGGTTTGATAGATTTGATTCTGAGAATGATTTTCATAATTTATTATGAAATGCTGCAGATTGGAAATTTGAAATAAATTAATAATCAGCCACACCCAGCTTGAAAAAATGGTTGTCTAACATGTATAAGGACCAGGTTGATCCCATAATTTATGAGATTTACATGCCCAAGATATAAGCACCAGGGAAACAGAGCGAAGAGGATTAGAAGTTTAATATTATTCAGGCAATCTGGACCAGTTATCTGGTTAAATATATTAATTAAGTAGATAAGACATGATATTTAGAATCATATATATATATATGTGTGTATGTATATATATTATTAAATAAAATGTGATTTTTTTCCTTTACTATAGTGCAGATCATTGATTCTCAACCTTCCTAATGCTGTAACTATTTAACAGTTTCTCATGTTCTTGTGACCACAGCCATAAAATTATTTCATTGCTATTTTATAAGTACAATTCTGTTACTGTTATAAGTCATATTATCTGATATGCAGGAAATGACTCCCAAAGGGTCTTGACCCATATGTTGAGAACCACTGGTCTAGATGTTTTACTATATACTCATTCCAATTATGGATTAATATGTTACATATTAACACAGACACTACACAAAAAGAACCCAAGTACTTCTGTTAGTCTTCTTTGTGGGACTAGATAAAATGATCACTTAGTCTAAAATTTTAAAAATGCAAAGTACAACAGGAAAAGACAAGAAAAAATATGAACTGAACTAAAAATAATGGTAAAAATCAGTATTTTTAAATGCTTTTTAGAATTTTGTATACATTTTTAAATATCAATTTGAAATAAATGAGTGATTTATGATTAAGCAGGAAATATTATAGATACTTCCATAAAATATGACAATATAACTAACATATAACTTTGCTTTGTGTATTATTTTATGTTAATATTTTATAAGCATATGTGTCCTTTTGATATTAAAATTTTTAAATAAAGTAAATTTATATTAACTTTTTTATTATCTCATAGAATTTGTGAGGCTCAAAAAACAGTTTAGAACATGATTTCAATTTCTATTACTCTTATAAAATATACCAGTCACTATAATAAAGACAAGGTCTATTGTCAGTTGTTAGATAACAAATATTTTCTAATTTACACTAATTTGAAGAGTTGTAATTGTCATTCAATTGCAAAAAACCAATAAATGATTTAGTGAAACTGTTGTATTTTTGTCACACATACAATTCTGCTGATATTAGAACCAGCATCTATTACTGTCTTTTAAAAGCCTTTTTTGCATTTATACACACACACACACACACACACACTTTTCTGAAAATGAGTACTAAGGTGGTCTTCAAGATTATAACACTTCGTTATTTCTTTTCCAGATTACTTGTAGGATGTAAGGATAGCCTGTTATTCTTAATAGTTGTGGAATGTAGCTAAGTTATTGACATAAGACCTTTATTTTCCTGAGGAAAAAAAAACTGGGTTTATTAGAGTTGTTACTTATTGGCAAACGAGTAGCAAGTGGGCATCTATTCTTGATTTATAGATGGAACTCATAAGCAATTTTCTTAGCACAGTCAGTTGTCTATATCACACTTCATGGTTTCCTTTGCATGACCTTCTATCAACACTAGCTAAAGTTCTTTTAAGCTATAATACTCATGGATCTTTGGTATTTACCATGATGCCCTATAAGCAAGTCCTTGGGACCTGTTAGTTTGCTTTTACCTCATTGCAATTCAAGACTTAAATTTTAGTGAGATATAAAATGCCAACTAGATAAACATATATTACTGTCGTTTTAAAATGCTATATGGGTGTTTTCTAAATGTTGACATTTTCTGTGAGTTATTGATTTCAAAATAAATGTCTGACATTCAACAATTAGTGTTTAAGAGATTGACATGGGTGCTTTGCCATCCCTCATTAACCCTTGCCATCCATAGCGATTCTATAGAAACATGGAGCTCAGATTTTTTATTAAAGGATGAGGGTGTGCTTTGCTCTTATGTTGTAATCTTACTTTTGTAAAAGCTTTTAACAGAACCTTACAGTTTGCATCTGTCTGAAACAAAGAAAATTATCCATAGAAAATTGATTTGTTCCTTCCTTACCTTCATTATATCATGATTTTACAGAAATTTAGTTTTAGAAGATGTTTGGAGAAATCGAATGTGCCTGAAAGAGAGGAAAACATAACTGTCTTTTTTTTGGGGGGGGGTTCAGTATGGATTCTCATATTCCTATTGTAGGTAGTTACTAAATGATCAAGTGTTATGCAAGCATAAATTATATGAATTACAATTTGTAGAATACCTGCATATGCCTCATTTTATGTAGTCCTCACACCTCTATTTTACTCAACAGAACACAAAAACATTAGGACAACTTGCTTACATGTGACCTGCCCATGCACACATGATAAGGTGGGAAGTGGGGCCTAATGCAAAAGTCTGCATATGTCCTGTAAATCTCTGTGCCTCTCATTGTGTGTGTCCAGAGAAGGAGGCATTTGTTGAGATGCTATTTGAGAAAACAGCAGACTTTTCTAAAAGCACTTAGTGCTAGGTCACCTGTGTAGTGGTGGCAGACATAGGTTTTAATGCTTGCACCTTACTGCTTCTTACTGATGAGAAGCTAAGGATGAATACATATATGGAGATTAAAATGAAATGTTCAGAAAATAATCATTGTTAAATTAGATAACATGTCTAAAACACTTTAAATGACTGCTGCCTGAGAATAATTCAGAAAATCTGTTAGCTGTTCTTGTTGCTAACAGCAGTGACATTGCTCTTAATGTGCAACTACAACTTACTTAAAAGTCACTTTCAAACACATCCTTTGTAAGAGAATCAGTGTTTGAAATTCAGACTAAGACACTCACAGCACGTAATAGAGGCTTCAATTTTCCATTGTATGTTATGTTTTTTTTTTCAGGAGATATTTTCAGCTGAGTACTTTTTACAAGGGAACAAACATATGTAACTATATAGTGGCATAATGCTAAAATTATATTCAGTAATTCATGTCACATAATTAGCAAGTAATGTTTAAATTAACTCTGTGAGATATCAATAGATTTGTGTTACAGTGAATACACACACACATGTAGAAGCATCTGCTACATAATTTTTAAATCTTACATTTTTTAGATTTGTACAAACCTGACAGTGTGGAGAGAAAGCAGTATAAGAACTATAGTGGCAGAGTAATGAAGTCATATCTATGTCATGTTTTGAAAATGATAAAATTTAATGTATTATTTATCTAATATAAAATACTCTTGTTACAATGAAATGCATCTTCCTTTCATCCAGACAACCAAATAATCATGATTTAGAATATCATGACTCTTAACTTTCACAAATTCTGGTCATGCACTGGTCAGACTTAACAAGAGGATACTTATTTTTATATACTATCAATATAACAAAAACTCAGTAAGTATTTTCCTAATTCAGCTGTTTAAATAGTAGGATAAAAGAAACAGAACATACTGATGGGGAAAGAGAGAAATTCATATAAGCACAAATGCAGAAAGACAAAGAAAATAGACAGTAAGGTATTCTCAGGCTTATGTTTTCTGCAAGCAAACATTGTGGAAAGAGCATCGAGTCTTAAATTTATATATTGGCACAGAGTGCACAAAGACAGCTCTTTGCCATATAAACATTTTCAGCCCTGTGACTTAAAGTTCACTCTGCCCATTGTCATTAAGTTTAATGTCAGACAGCACAGCTTTATCCTGACATAGCATCTGTGACCACTCCTGTGAAATCCTTCAGGATCCATCAAATACCTTCTAATTAACTATTCATTCTCCTTACAGATCTCAGCAAACAACTAACAAAGGCATTAGCAATGGAACAACATGGCATAAATGAAAAGTATACATATCCCTGTTGCCACTGGGAAAAAAATTAATAGAAGAAAAAAGTAACTTAATTTAACTTAACAAGTAGGAAAATAACAATTTAAAAAGCAATATAAAATATAAACTTTATATTTTTCATCGTAGATTTCATACAATATTTTGAACATTATTGATTTTTTTGTACCTTTCAGATTGAAGGTTATTTTTCTCTTCCAGAGTTGCTCATTTCCCTACTGTATTAGAATCGTATATTTTTCAACATTGGAGTACAGCTTGGGTTGACTACTGCCTACTAGTTATTTAGCTATGATTCTTGCTGTCTGTATAAGGTTATGAAATACAGTAGATGTATGAGTGCATGTAACTGGGAATGTTGATTTTCCCAACACTTCTGGTAACACCACTGTATCAGATGACATCTTCAGTCTCTAGCAGGAGCTCATTTTGAGCCACTCCTTTATCACTTTTTTTCAAAAGCTACCTGTTCTTTGAGAAATCATGAAACTTGTATACCAACTGTGGATTTTTTTAAATCTTAAAATATTCATTGAATGTGTCAACCTGAAATACTTTCATTACTTTATTAAACATTAAGAGTCTTATCACCCCTAAATTCATAAGATGCCTTAACCATATTTAATCTTGTTTTCCACCTTTTCATTGGCTTAGAGGGATTTAAAACATTGAATTAGAGCAAATATCCTTCCTCAATCTAGTGCTAAATGCTTTGAAATGGAAAGATCATCCTGTAACCAATGACTGCATGAAAAAAGGCAAGACGAGTTTCTTCTATATGAAAATTTAATTGTCACATAAAGGACACTACACTTAAAGCTTCTTATACACTACACAATGGACTTCTGCCTAGTTCATGCCTTTGATTTGCAATTTAATACTTTTTCTATACCTTTGTGCACAAATGACCCTTCTGTATCCTTATCTTATTGTCATAATTCTTCTTATATATGTTATAATAATTATAATTTTCATGACACATATATCTCTTTCTTTGCTATCCAGCTTACTTAAGTTCTCCATAAGGAATTTCCATTTAATTAAATGATAAGTGGGGCTGTAGGCCAAAATCAATTTTAACCTGAAGTGAACAGTATTTTTAATATTCTACAAGAGCATTATCACCTGTAGTATTGCAGATATTTGAGAATAACACATTTTCAAAATGCTCAAAGTTCTCTTCAAAGAAAAGGAACAACTTTGCCAAAATTCTATACTCAAGAGAATTTTAAATCAGTGTTATCTAAAAAAACGAATCAACTTTTACAGCAAAACCATTTCTATATTTGTCTAAAGCTGACTGAAATCTACTAGTATGAAAAACAATGATAAGGAGATAGACAGATAGATAGATAGATAGATAGATAGATAGATAGATAGATAGATGAGAGAGAGAGAGAGAGAGAGAGTAGGAAAAAATTGGTTTTATATAAAAGCCAGGATTTTTCAATTGTCTAAATATGATATTTTCTTTGCATTCTTCCTTATAAATAGCTCAATAAATATGTGTATTCCTAAATTCATTATTTTTCCCCATCTCATAAAGTCTTTGTCTTACTGTATGAGAATATGGCCCACAGATTCAAGTACGGAGGATTCATGGGGACCAAACGAAATGAAATGACAAAACTTGGACCCTAATTGGGTCTGAACTAGGTCCTCTGCATATATGTTAAGGCTGTGTAGCGTGGCGTTCTTATTTTCCAGCAATGGGAGAGATTGTCTCTGACTTTTACTGGAACTTGGGACCCTTTTCCTCTTCCTGTTAGTCATGTCCATTCAGCCCTCTCTTCCTCTCCCTCCCCCTCCCTCTCTCCCTCTCACTCCCCTTCTCCCTCTCATGGTTAGGACATGTCTGGTTGATATCCATGGGAGGGCTGCTCTTGTTTTTGTTTTCTCTTTCTGAAAGGAAGTAAAGGAAGAGATGATCTGAAGGAAAGAGAAAGGGTAGAGGAAACCTTAAAGGAGTCAAGATATAAATATGAGAGAAAGATAAAAGTCAAACACGTCTGTCTTATATTTATATTTTCAGGATATATATCAATTTCTAGAACACTAATGAGCTACTACTACTGTGAATTTTTTCCATATCTAGATTTAATGGAAACCATCTATTTCAGAGTTTAAAAGTTTGTAAAAGTTGTTTCTAAAAATTTTGCAGTAAAAATATTAATGTTTGTTGAAACATTATAAACTCCTGAGTTTTCTAAAATACTAAAAATGTTCAACCTTTAAAGAAATATATATTAATAATAAAAGGCAAACAAGCTATTATAATTTCAGCTCATTAATTAATACTGAATTATTAAAAATTAAAACTTTGAATGCTACCTGAATTATGATTTAGTTAAAAAATGTTCACAAATCTGTAATTTGTAAAAACATCGATGTAAACTATGACGTGTAAGTCAATAATGGAATTTTATCCTCTAACAAAATAAATTGATAGTACTGTCTGTATACCTTTACCATCGCTGTGAGAATGACCAAGTTGAAATACTTGTATTACAATTGTTATCTGAGTTACACACACACACACACACACACACACACACACACACACACCCCACACAATCATTCTTCTGATCTTATATCTCACCAGATAAACATTAAAAATGAATGGTATTAACTTGGGAGTTTGAAATATAATTGAAAGAATGATCACAACTGGTAACATGTACAAATAATACTTATATTGTGGCATAAGTAATAGATAAATACAAAACCTCTAAATAATCACAAACACATATACTAATCCCAAATATATATATATATATATATATATATATATATATATATATATATATCCCAGAGGAACATAGATAAAGGTAGAGATGAAGGATAGAAAACCAGTATATATATGGAAAACAAGGATATATATATATATATATATATATATATATATATATATATATATATCTTCCCTGATGTACAGTGTAAAACAAAAAAACTTTTCATAAAAAGAGTGGAATGGGGTCCCTGTCTGGACAAGAAAACAAGACAGGACAGGACAGCTACCAGCCTTCTGAGAAGAAACCTAATATATCTGGAGTACTTAGAACTTACTTAAGATGGGAAAAAATAATATCCAAGTGATAGTAAACTATAATAACTGAGCAGGTTGTCACTGTCAGATTCATAAAAGCGTTTTAAACAAATGAAAGGAACATACAACTTGAACTTTTAAAAACAATCTGTGAAAAATACAATACCAAATTGCATTGTTTTGAGTGGCAATAATTAAATGCATGGACATATATGTATATATATATATACATATATATCACATGTTACATATATTATAATATATATTATATATGTAATTTATATCCCAGCATATGGAAAGAGAGCACATTTAATGTTATAAATTAAAGAAGTTATGCAATTATATAATGTGTTGAAAGGAAATTATATACAGTTTTCTAATATGTGTCTAGTTAACTTGAAGACAACTTTATAAATAGAATTTTTAAATATTAGGAAAACAGAAAGTAGAAAACATACTATTTATGGAGGTTACTTTGATTATGGACTGTATTGTGTATTAGAAAAATAAACATCTCAAAAAAGAAAATACCTACATGTAGAATTCAATATGGGCTTTAAACTCAGATTCTATTTGCATTCACTTTATAGGCAATTATTTAAATTCTTTGGATTTGATGAGTTTCTCGTAAAGAGTAATGTCAGAGATAACCTGAGATGAGTCTCTGGTCAAGTTTCTTACCAAATATTTGGCACCAGAGTATGAAATAGAAGAATGAGAAAAACAGCTCTTGCTCTCCCTTGCTCTCTTAACCTCTTCCTCCTTTGTCCCCATTACCCTCCCCCTCCCCACTCTCTCTCCACTTGCTCATGGCTAGCCACTACACTTCTACTTCTCTATTTTCTCTCTCTGCCTTCTCTGCCCCTACTACCCTCTTAACTCCCTTCTGTAAGCCCTGAATAAATGAACAAACTCTATTCTATAAAAAAAAAAGATTATTAAAAAAATCATTCAAGGAACAGAAATGTATATGGAGGACTAACTTCTAAGAAAGAAATGATCTGTTGAAGCAATCTCTGAAGGTTGTTCTCTTTCCATTCTACCAGTGAATTCTTATGAGAAACTGTAGGTTATTTTTATGCATCTCTTGTCCTCTCTTCTGAACCACACATCTCATCTGAGTCCACCTCCATGATTGTTGGATGTCATCACATTTAGTTCTTAAAACAGACTAACACATTTGTCACAATTTCTTGATTTTTTTTCTATTTCCTGAACCTTGTTTTCTTCACTTTGTATCTAGGATAATAGACCTTACTAAAATTCATCTTCAGTGTTTTATTTATAGATTTAAGGTCTGAATCAATGCTTATACTCAATTTTTTGCTGTATCATCTCTTGAAATCCTGAGTGCCTATGCTAAGCAATCATAATATGTATCTCCAGTTCATGTCTTCTGAAGTGTACCCCAACCTTATGTGTCAGGATGACTATAGAACAGCTGGTTCTAAGATATCGGCCAGGAATCTCCAGGTTACCATGCTCATGACTAAACTTCTCATATTTTATTTTACAACCTTTCCAGGATTTCTCATATAACTAAATAATATTTTTCAAGTACTCACAAACAGAAAACTAATTATCAAAACATACTATGTATCTCATCTCATATTAGCAGAGTTATTCAGACATACCTTCATCCTATCTGTGATGTTCAGTCTCCTATTTCCATGGTAAGCCTTTATTTCTCCCACAAACCTGCCTTTTATGTAATAATTACAACTTCTTCCTAAACGTGCTCTTCTCTGTCCTTCTTCAGGTGCTATGTTCTCATAACCATATAAATGTTTCTAAAATAGAAACTGTAAAAGTAAGTATTCATCTGTTGCAGCTCATCCAGAATAAAATTTTGAGTTACTTAGGCAGATTTTGTTTGGCTTCATTCTTTGCCTCTCCTTTTTTTTTTTTTTTTCTTTTTTCTTTTTCTTTTTTTTTTTTTTTTTGCCACAGCTTTATGTGGCTATTTCTGATACTGTAGTTTAATCTTTGTCCAGGTGATTAGAATTCGCTCTACTTTTTGTAGAACAGTCTAGAAAATTGTCTTACTTGCGAATGTAAAAACAAGTGAGCAAAGATAGGTTGTGGAAATCGGCAGAATACTTTTAAAACTTTTAGCTAAGAAGGGTAATAGATTTGTGAGTCAACACACATACACACACACACACACACACACACACACACACATACATATGCAGACGCAGACACAGGCGCATATGCATATGCATAATTTGTAACATGCCACAAAAAGGACCAGAAATTCCACTAAGTCAGTTGTGTGCTTGTCATCACAATGCCTGTCCTTAAGGGTGGTTTACCATCTCAGTGAGAATCTGTTGGATCAAACCAAATGTTCCTTTGTGGGAGGTTATGAATTAGGTACACCTTCTGGATTAGGGTTGGGGATTTGCATTCACTTCCCCTTTCAACAATGGGACCCCATCAAGCCCAAAATTGTGCAGGCCCTGCACATGCTGCTGTGGTCTTCTCTCTCTTTTTTAAAATTGGATATATTTATTTACATTTTAAATCTCCTCCCCTTTCCGGGTTTCTTATCTATAAACCCCTATCCCATTTCCCCTTCCCCTTGTTTTATGACGGTGTTCCCCAATCACCCACCCACTTCTGCCTCCCTGGCCTGATTTTACCCTACATTGGGAAGGACCAAGGGCTTCTCCTCCTATTGGTGTCCAACAAGGCCATTCTTTGCTACATATGCAGCTGGAGTCATGAGTCTGTCCATGTGTAGTCTTTGGATAATGGTTTGGTCCCTTGGAGGTCGAGTTGGTTGGTATTATTGTTCTTATGGTGTTGCAAAACCCTTCAGTTCCTTCTATCCTTTTATCTAACTTCTCCAATGGGAATCCTGTTCTCAGTTCTGCGGTAGACTCTGAGAATCCGCCTTTTTATTTGTCATTCTCTGACATGTTTCCTCTCAGAAGACATCCATATCAGGCTTCTGTCAGCATACAGTTCTTGGCATCAACAATATTGTCTGGGGTTGGTGTCTGTATGTGTATGTGCTACATCCTCAGGTAGGGCAGTCTCTGGATGGCTTTTCCTTCAGCATCTACTCCAAAATTTGTCTCCTTATTTCCTCCTATTTTTGTTCTCCCTTCTAAGAAGAACTGAAGAATCAGTACTTTGTTGTCCTTCTTCTTGAGCTTCATGTGGTCTGTGGATTTAATCTTGGGTAATTCCAGGTTTTGGGCTAGTATCCACTTATCAGTGAATACATAATATGTGTGTTCTTTTGTGATTGGATTACCTCACTCAGGATATTTTTCTTTAGTTCCAACCATTGGCCTACGAATTTCATTAATTCATTGTCTTTGATAGCTGAATAGTACTCCATTGTGAAGATGTACCACATTTTCTGTATCCATTCCACTCTTGAGGGACATCTGGGTTCTTTCCAGCTTCTGGATATTATAAATAAGGCTGCTATGAACATAGTGGAGCATGCATCCTTGTTATATGTTGGAGCATCTTTTGGATATATGCCCAAGAGAGGTATAGCTGGGTCCTCAGCTAGTACTATGTCCACTTTTAAGGAACCTCCAGACTGATTTCCATAGTGACTGTACTAGCTTGCAATCCCACAAAGAATGGAGGAGTGTTCCTCTTTCTCCACATCCTCACCAGCATCTGTTGTCATCTGAGTTTTTGATCTCAGCCATTCTGATTGGTGTGAGGTGGCATCTCAGTGCTGTTTCCCTAATGAATAAGGATGTTGCACATTTCTTTAGGACCTTCTCAGCCATTCAATATTCCTCAGCTGAGAATTCTTTGTTTAGCTCTATACCCCGTTTTTTAATATGGTTATTTCATTCTCTGGAGTCTAACTTCTTGAGTTCTTTGTATAGATGGTAAAGATCTTTTCCCAATCGGTTGCTTGTCATTTTGTCCTAATGACAGTGTCATTGCCTTTCAGAAGCTTTGCAATTTTATGAAATCCCTTTTGTCAACTTTTGATGTTGGAGCCTAAATCATTGGTGTTCTGTTCAGGAAATTTTCCCCAGTGTGTTTGAGGTTCTTCCCACTTTTTGTTCTATTACTTTGAGTGTATCTGGTTTTATGTGGAGGTCCTTGATCCACTTGTACTGGAGCTTTGTACTGGGTGATAAGAATGGATAGCTTTGCATTCTTCTACATGCTGACCTCCAGTTGAACCAGCACCATTTGTTGAAAATGCTATCTTTTTTCCTCTCTATGGTTTTAGCTCCTTTGTCAATGATCAAGTAACCTTAGATGTGTGGGTTCATTTCTGAGTCTTCAATTTTATTCCATTGATCTACCTGCCTGTTTATGACCAATACCATACAGTTTTTTAATCACTATTGCTCTGTAATACAGTTTGAGGTTAGAGATTCCCAGAGAAGTTATTTTATAATTGAGAATAGTTTTTGCTATCCTGGGTTTTTGTTATTCCAAATGAATTTGCAAATGTGTAACTCTATGAAGAACTGAGCTGAATTTGGATGGGGATTACATTGATTTGGCATATTTCTTTTGGCCACATTTACAATATTAATCCTGCCAATCCATGAACATGGAAGATCTTTCACATTTCTGAGATGTTCAATTTCTTTCTTCAGAGACTTGAAGTTCTTGTCATACAGATCTTTCACTTGCTTGGTTAGAGTCACATCAAGGGATTTTATATTATTTGTTGCTATTGTGAAGGGTGCCATTTCTCTAATTTCTTTCTCAGCCTGTTTATCTGTTGAGTAGAGGAAAGCTACTGATTTGTTTGAGTTAATCTTATATCCAGCCATTTGCTGAAGTTCTTTATCAGGTTTAGGAGTTCTCTGGTGGAATTTTTTTGGTCACTTAAGTATACTATCATATCCTCTGCAAATAGTGATGTTTTGACTCCTTCCTTTACAATTTGTATCCCTTTGACCTTCTTTTGTTGTCTAATTGATCTGGTTAGGACTTGGAGCACTGTATTCAATAGGTAGGGGGACAGTGGGCAGCCTGTCTAGTTCCTGACTTTACTGGGATTGCTTCAAGTTTCCCTGCATTTAGTGGGATATTGGCTACTGGTTTGCTGTATATTGCTTTTACTATGTTTAGGTATGGGCCTTGAATTCCTGGTCTTTCCGAGACTTTTGACATAAAGGGGTATTGAATTTTGTCAAATGCTTTCTCAGCATCTAGTGAAATAATCATGTCTTTTTATGCTTAGAGTTTGTTTATATAGAGGATTGCATTGATGAATTTCTGTATATTGAACAATCCCTGCATCCCTGGTATGAAGCCTATTTGATCATGCTGGATGATTGTTTTGATGTGTTCTTGGATTCAGTTTGTGAGAATTTAATTGAGTATTTTGCATCGATATTCATAAGTTAAATTGGTCTGAAGTTCTCTTTCTTTGTTGAATCTTTTTATGTTTTAGGTATAAGTGTAATTGTGGCTTTATAGAAGGAATTGGGTAGGGTTCCTTCTGTTTCTATTTTGTGGAATAGTTTGGGCAGTATTGGTGTTGCAGTCTTAATGAACTCCTTTGTGTGTCATTCATTTTGTGCCTAGAAGTCCTTGTTTCTTTGCTGCCTTCCATCTTCACTAGCTCTTACATTGTTTCTTCTTCTCTTTACAGGGTTTTATGAGCCCTGTGGATAAGGATTTGATGGAGATATTTTAAATGTTCTAAGTTCTCTGATTCTTTGCATAATACTAAGTTTATGGGGCTTTGCATGTGTTCTCACCTGCAACAGGAAGTTTTTTCTAATGATCAATGAGCAAGTAATCTATGATTACAGTAATCTATGATTATAGTAGAACATCATTCAGATTCAGCATATTGCTTTGTTCTTTTAGCAAAATAGTAGCATTTGTTTTTCCTCTAGGTTCCTTGACAGGTTCATGGTGGAAAAGCTCATGCTTGGTAACCACTTTTGATGCTTTGGTCGTGAAACTAGAAATATATAAATATATAAACATACACAATAAAAGAAATTGACTCTCTGCAAGAGAAGTGAAATAATAAAATAACCAAAATCCAACAGGTATCATAGTTTGATTTCTGTAACAACCATCCATATGATATTTTACTTATTTGCTTTAGTTATCAAACAGATCATTCTTTCATTGTAAGAGAAATAAAACAGAAAAATGCTTACTAAAAAGTGAAACAATATTTCGACAAGATTTCTCCTTTGCCCTTTTTATGTCTGTATCCATTTACTCCTAATTACTCACTTCCCCGTTCCTCTTTCTTCTCCATCCACAAGGTCAATGTCTACTCCTATTTATAAGTCTCTATCATAGTTAGTGTCACTGAAATTCAAAACAATGATTTCAATATGAAGAACATTAACTTTTTCAAATTATAAAAACATAACATTTCATAAAACCACTTAGTAAAATAGAAGCAAAAATAAACAAGGAAAATGACACGATCCAATATTAGGAGGAAATAAAATAAAGACAGTAGAAGTAACTTAGGTAAAAAATCATCCATGAGGTAGACACTAAGCGATAAATTATGAATAAAATTCTTATTCTAAATATTTTGCTACAATATTATTTATAACATATTTTATTTTAATTTTAATGTGAAAATTGTGACAGTAATATATACACTAATTTTGTATGTATAGGTTACTTGTTTTCCAAGACTATATCACTTAGACTCAGTAAAGACAGAAACTTCTCAAACCTGTAAAACTCTCTAATTATTAATATTTCATTTTCATGCTTTTAACTGTTATTAAAGTAACCAATTCTGCATATATTCATCTTTATAATATTCATCTTTAGTTCAAATTTCAATCAATATTTTGAAATAAAATATTTTGAAATATTTTTAAATTCCTGAAAACTATACCTCTCCTGGCCAAGAACTCCTGACATTATTTTATGTAAATTAATCACAATAATTTTTATGTAATTAAATATAAATCTGATAATTATAAGTAACTGGTTATTTAGTTTACAACTTTTACCACTTTGAAATGTGGGTTAAATATGTATGAGAATAAGTACCTTATAAATTTAGTTTATTATTAATAAATTTTCAATGGCTAAGTGGTAATTATTAATCCAGACTCTAACTAGATCAGAAACTAATTGTGTTTTGGCCACCACTACATTCAAATAGCTTTATCAGTGTTTTCATTGTTGTTCTCTGTCCTTCTCCCACTTTATCCATGTTCATATTCTCCCCTTCTCTCTTTTGTTATTTTTGAGAGATACTCAGAACATATCCCAGAATGTTCTCAACTCATAATCCTACCTTCTAAGTATTTCTATTTTAGACATCCATCACCATATTGGGCTCTGCATTCTATTTCTATTAAAGAAATAAATTTAGAGTCCTAATATCCATGAGATATTACAATATTTTCTTTCCATTTGGTTCATTTCACTGAAAATAAGCTTCCGCTATATTCATCCTTGCTGTCTTAAATGATAAGATGTGGTTCTCTTTCATGATTCAGTGTTATCCATGGGTACATGCATTTAATATTTTTCCAGAGATATCTGAACTCTTGTTAATTGTTTCTCACAGTCAAATATGTATAAAAATGACTTTTGTGTTTATGACCACTTCCTGAACATATCTAAATGTCAAGAGACAGATGCAGAAGAATAGAAGGAACATGATCATATCTATATGTAAACTGTAAAGTGAAAATCAGAGATGTAGAAAATAAATTTGTGTTTGGCTTCAAGTGGATTTGGTAGAGAATAGGGATACTGGTAATATGATTAAAAATATATTGTTGGAAAAGGAAATTCAGTAGTTTACTGTGTGTTGATTACTATTATTATTAATGCCTCTTTCTAAAATTAGTAAGAAAGTAGATTAGCGTTATTACACAAATAAACATTTTGGTAATTATCACAGTGTAGTCAAATTAGAATGTCCATACATACTGTGTTATACATGGAGAGTATTCAGAAATTGATAAGATAATTTAAAAGAAGTTAAGTAAAAGCATTTTCTTGTCACAGATTTCCTAAAGTACATTGTGAACTTGATCATAAAAGTGCACTGTCTTTAGAGAAAGAGTACTAGTTTGCTTCACAAATCCTTGATGAGAACACAGATGGCAAGTCATGAACACTACTATACCTAGTAATGACAAAAGACACCATGTTGTTTAATCACATTTCACAGGCCAAGGTGCTTCACTAGAACCCCAGAAGGAGAACTGTGAAGGCTGTTGAGATTAAAGAAAAGGAATCTCTCCTACTTGTTTGATTAAGTCTGTTTTCGTCCTCATGGATTTACAAACCAATTCAATGAATTAAAACTCAGCAACATGATTATAATAATTTTAGTTACTTATTTAAGGGAACACAATTATTCATAATTTAAATACTTAAACTCTTCAGTTATTTTCAATTTTCTAATGAAATATTTATCATTTTTCTAATTGTTACCAAAATCTATGGATAAAATTTCCCCACAACAACCTCCATGGCAACTTCTGGTACTGGAAAATGTCTTTAGCAGGGAAGAAGTTTCCTGATAAATTTGAGATTGATTTCTCTAGGTTCTGCAACCAAAGTATAAGATATCCTCAGTAAAAGGGTTCACCATAAAGACAACATTCTGTGCTTTGGGGACCACTAGAACTTTCCTGCTAATATCGAGTTATACTCTTAATTGCCTACATATTGTGGTAACTGAAAGTGTATATATTCCTGGAATTGTGTTGTTTGATAAAAATATAATATGATGTTTTACATGTTGGTTTTTTAAACTCCAATGTCATTTGACAAGTATATATAGACTAATCTCACATCTATATTGATATTTAAAAGAAATATGATAAAATCATGTTCGTGTTAATCATTTTGCAATCATTAGTTAACAATGTGAATCAACATAGTCTATTTTAAAGGCTTGACAATTCATTTTAATGTTTATGTATCTATGTATGCTTCCATGAGTTTGTATAGGTGACATGCTTGCAGGCACAGATGGAGATAAGAGTTAAATGGATCTCTTAGAGATAGACTTACCGGTTGTGAGTCACATGGGATTACTCAGAGTTGAATACATGGTCTCTGAAAGAACAATGTGCACTCTTAACCACAGAATAGTTTCTCCAGGATCAGCATCCCTACTTTATTTTCAAATACTACTGTTGTCCTTTGACAGTCACTAGCCTTGAATGTCAGGTCTGTCCCCTGACTCTGTTGCTTCCTTATGAGATATCATCCAAACAATACCAAAGTGGTACTTTAAAAATAAAAGCCAAGGCCTTGTCAAAACACAATATGGACATTCAGCACATTTATGATAAAAGTTCATCCATACAGCTTATTATTTAGTATAACCAGTTAAAATAGTTCATGTATTACCAAATTATCTCTGCTATTGATCTATCTGTCTTATCATTACTCAATAATTTTAGAACAATTTTACTTTTTTTATTGGATATATTTCTTTATTTACATTTCAAATGTTATTCCCTTTCCCAGTTTCCTGTCCATAAGCCCCCTATCCCCTTCTCCCCCATAAGGGTATTACCCCCATCCACCCCCTTCCCTGCCCCAGGCATTCCCCTGCACTGAGGGTTCAACCTTGGCAGGACCAAGGGCTTCCCCTTCCACTGGTTCCCCAACAAAGCTATTTACTGCTGCATATGCAGTTGGAACCCTGGGTCAGTCCTTGTACAGTCTTTCCCCCAAAAGGGGATCCTGTTCTCAGTTTAGGGGTCTGCTGCTAGCATTCATCTCTGTATTTGATATGCTCTGGTTATCTCTCAAGAGAGATCTATATCTGGTTCCTTTCAGCATGCACTTCTTAGTTTCATCAATCTTATCTAGTTTTGGGGTGCTCATTGATAAGTGGATATTAGCCCAAAAGCTCGAATTACCCAAGATGCAATCCACAGACCACAAGAAGCTCAAGAAGAAGGATGACCAAAATGTGGATGCTTCCACTCCTTCTTAAAAGGGGGAACAAAAATATCCATAGGAGAGGATATGGAGGCAAAGTTTAGAGCAGAGACTGAAGGAACGGCCATTCAGAGCCTGCCTCACAATTTTACTTTTTTAATTTTATTTTTCTATAGTATAGTTACATAATTTTCCTTTTCCCTTATTTTCCATTCTAACTCTCTTTCAAAGTTTGGGCCTCTTTATTTTACTAGTTGCTGCTATATACTGCACATACACATGCATTATATGTGTACATACACATTTATATCAATTTGTGTCTTCTTCCATATATATGTATACATATACATATGTGCATGTATATATAAAGATATCCATTAGCTCCTTCTGGTATTACTTACAATTTATCTGAAAATTATTTTGAATTTATCTGACCAAGTCTATTCCTCACTAGTTTTTCAAGTTATAAAACATGTACTCTTCTCAAAGTCACCATTGACAAAGAGTCAAGTATTCTACAAATAATACTTGAATGGTCTCATCTTTTATTTAATGCCTACCTCTCTAAATAGCTGAAAAGAATTTAAGTGACCATTTCATCTACATTTTAGTATGATATAGTGTGGTGAATGACAGTGTTCCAATACTTTGGTTCCATGTACCACATAAAATCTCAAACCACCTTAGGATTTATCAGCCCATTTTCTTATATGATTTAAATCATACCGCAGGTCTCATTATTTACCTCCACTGACCACTACATACTGGAATACTTTGGTACTCTCATTAGCTGAACTCTAAGAGATGGCCAATTTTATTCTTTTTACTAAGATCAAGTGCAAATCTCCTATGTGGGTGTTTTGATTGTACTGTCCTGTGCACATGATTAGTTCTCTGGGTCATGCGAGAACATCATTCACATTCACGTTCATGCCAGTTACTCAGGCCTCTCCCTGCTGCTCACAGCATCTGCTCCTGTCAGGGACTGTGAACCTCAGCTTTCTCATTCATATCAATCGGTCTGGCATGCATTTGGAACATTGGTTTCAATTAGTCATTGGATTTTTAAAACTCTCAGTACTTATTACAATTTTTCAGGATAATAATGTTCATGCAAGACAATTCCCTAGTCTGTGATCAAACTCATGGCTTTTCATATTCTGATTTTTACTTCATAGCATTAGCCAAAGTGCATTTGTCTACAGAAAGCTTATAAATAGTATTTCTATTTTATGCTTAGGGTGCTCTCAAGGAAAAGAGCTAATCTTTCTAGCTTTTACATGTTACCATATGACATATTTCTCCTCTGAGTTGCAAGCAGTCACTATTGTCAATTCCTTTCACACATGTAGGTGCACACATATTAGTGCATGCATACGCATGTAAACACACACACACACACATGTTCATGATCATTAGTGCAGACAAGTAGAGGCTCTATCTACTGAGAGAAAAGTGTTCTGTTTTACAATTAATTCAGTTTTCTCTTCTCCATTGCTTACTAACAATGAAAAAACAAAACTCGTATCTTATAATTCCACATTAATTTCCTAAAATTTAGCATTTCCTCCATGACTTTTTGGATATTACAGTCTATGGCGACTTAGAGCTTTATTTGCTGGAAATTGAGACTGAAAAATTATGCTCTGACATCTTCCTGTAGCTTTTTTGGTCTCATGGTCAAAAACTCAGTGCAATATATTTTTCCTTAATTAAAATTAGCAGACATTACTTAGGCTAAACTTCACCAAAAGAGCCATGTGTTCAATATTGTCTTCTATGGCCATGTTTCATCTCATAATTTATTAAATTAAAACTCATTGGTTTTATTAATTTCATATGTTAGTTCCTGCTTTATATGAACATTTTTTACATAGTGTGATGCCTGACATAGAACCATCATGAACAATAAAAAAATCATAAAGATCCTGATCAAATATCATCCTTTCCAGTTAATCTACAGAGATAAGAAAATAAAAGCAGACAAACTGATGAATGGTATAGAATCAAGAACACAATCCTATAGCCATGAGATTTGACAAAGAAGCCAGTAATAAACATGGTAAAAAAAAGATGGCATTTCAAACAAATGCTTCTTGTTAACCTGGCTACCTATGTGCATATGTAGGATAATGGAGTTGTACTCTTATATCACATCTTATGAAAATTTCTAAACGAATCATGAACTGCAACATAAAATTAGATACCCTGGATAAGGAAGAGCATACATTCAAAGTCATTGCCACAGTGGGAAAACTTTCCCAACCTAGAACACAGTGGTACAAGCATTAAGACGAACAACCAATTAATTAGAACACATAACACTAAAAATTTGAGGAGGTATTCACAAATGATAGCTGCTGGTCATAGTGGAGTCAAGTATCCACCAATCATGCAGCATACATCAGCTGATATGAGGCCCCTGACACATATACAGCAGAGGACTTCCAGGTCAGGCCTCAGTGAGAGAAGGCACACCTAACTCTCCAGAGACTTGCGACCCCAGGGAGTGGGGAAGTCTGGCATGATGGGGTGGGGTGGGGACATCCTCTTGGAGACAGGGGTGGGGGAAGAGGTATAGGGTAGGGAGCGCAGTCTGTGGAAGGAGGAGGCACACCAAGAGGGGGATGAAGACTGAACTGTAAAATACAGTTAAAGAAAAAAGGTATCACCACTGAGTGTGCTTCATTTCTGAGATGTTTGTAGATCCACTTGTGATTTACTATTTTAAAATATTCAATGAAAATTAGGCTATCATGGGTACTCACATGCTAAGATATCTAGATATCTACGTTCATTTGTAGAATTATAATTTAAGTAACATTTATTGGCTACCTCATAGGAAGTAGAGCTATTGATTAGCAGTCAATATTAATATTTTCCTAAATGGACATGCTTTTTATTTTAACTGTCAAACTAACATTGTTTATTAAGAGAGATTTCAAAAATAATTTTAAGAAAAATACAATGAATGTATATTCAAGATAGTAATTTGAAATATTGTCTAAACTCTATAAATAAACAAATAAAGAAAATCAATAATAGCTTTATTAATAGTTTGATCATAGGTTGTATCAAACCCAGAATCAATTTCAAACCAATTTTTATCCCCATATAACATACAACCCATCTGTGAACTTGTTTTACAATGATTAGAAATGATCCCAATTACTTTCACTTACAAAAGCCAAACCATATGTTTAGTAGCCACAACAGAAGTGGCTTCTAATTATTGTAAATCAATTTCCTGGGACAGCACAAATTGCAGCAGATGGTATTTATGTACATAATTTTACCTTTATTGAATAATATTTTCTTTGCTACCTATTTTGTTTTTATACACAGAAAACATCAGCTTATTTTACTGTCTAATACCATATTATTTAATTTTAGTTTTAGTGAGCACTATATGAAATTTCATCTTAATTAAACCTGGAAATTATTTTCTCTTATAAATGTGTATTTACTGTAGTCAGTAAAACTAGAGTGGAATGGATCCGGTGGGATTTTATAGCAGAGGTATCTTTGTTCTAAAAGGAGAATGCAGTTTTGGAGAACACATTCTGAATTATAGCGTATCACAAAGATGCATGCCAGCTGACCATCTTTGCAGACAGACTGGCGTTGGCCATATGGCATGACAGGGAGCTTGGAGAACCCCCGATGTCCCAGAAAATCCTATGCAATGTTCTATCTACTTACTGAAACTCTAGAGCCTAGTTCCATTCCTCATTTAAAAGATCTTAAAATTCTTGGAAAAATACCTTAATTGCCAGCAATAGCTATTTGTCACTCAGTAAGCCATTCTAAATACCATTTGGAAAAGCTTTACAAAGTACTGTTTAGAAAAACTCTTTCTGTGTTTTGTTTTGTTTGGCTTGGTTTGGTTTATAACTTGGTTTTTAAGATGGGGGTCTCTAGGTGACACAGGCTAGTGTCAAACCAACTAGCTGACTTAGTTGCTAAGTAATTAGACTACAGCCATGAAACACTATAGCATACCAAAACTTTACTGTTTAGTCAGAAAGGTTTTTTTTTTAATTGTTTTATGTTTTTCATAACTATGGAAGATTTTTGTATAGCAGTGGTACTTTGGTTTTAAAATACATGATATTAAGAAGGACAGGGAGGTGGGGAGACTCGGGTGGGTAGGGGTGTATTGGATGTGGGCTTTCTCCCACGTTCATATATCAGCTCACGGCTTTTATCACGGTGTGCGGTACCACATTATCATTCTATGCTACGCGCCTGCACTTCTCAGCTCGGTTCCAATAGTTTTTGTGACTACAATAATTGTTCCCTACCCACACTACATACTCTGTAGATGAGTGTTGCCCCAAGGACTCGAAAGCACTCTTAATACTCTTTACCTGTTTCCCCTCTTTTTGAAAACACCTAGCCAGGATTGACAGTCCCTGTTTGTAATGCTAACACATGGAATGTTGAGGGAGATGGATTACCTTGAGTTGAATTCCAGAATAGTCTGTGCTATGAGTCCATACCTCTCTCACAGCTCACCGAACAACAAAGACAACAGTCCTACAGCAGGAAATAGACACAGGGGAAATAGGTATAGATTAGGGCGGGAGGGGATTTGTGGAAGTTAATGCAATCAGAGTGTTTTATCAAATATATCTACTTTCCATACAAATGATAATGAAGAGAGAGAAGGAGGAATGAAGAATGAATACACCTTTTTTAGATTTAAATGAAATAAAATTTCTCCAGAAACCCTGTTTTTTAAGCTCACTGCCTACATTTGTGCTTCTGTTATCTTTTAGTACAGAAGTCTGGCCATTCACCACATATGTCATTTAACTGAAATAGTAAAGCGTCACTCCCATTCTGTCACATTTAAGCAGGACTGCTTCAATCTGCACACTTACATGACGAGCATAAGACTTCTGTGAACAAAAGAAGCTGCGTAAAGCTGCATGGACTATTGGGTTTGAAGGTAAACGTAGGCCTTCTCAACTGATACTCCTGTTGTAAACTGGTACTTCACTTCTTCTGTTTGTGAATATGATCTCAGAGATATTTCATGTACGGCAGATTCAGGAACACAAGTTAAAAGCTAATATACAAATTCTATAGCTTTCAAAAAATTTTAAGCCCAATTTTACTGGATATGTAAAATCAGGAAGATAGTCCAAACAAAAGTAGCATTGATGTGACACAGAGAATTAAAATATTTTTTTATGTCAAGAATTTCCAAAAATTTATGAATACATTTAAACTAGTTCAATGACATAATATTCTTTGGTTTTTTTTCCTTGTTTATTTTTATCAAATTACTGCTTAGGTTTACAGTTATGTCTTCATATATACCAGTGTTTAAAATAGAATGGAAATTTAGCGTGTGTGCACATCTGTATTAAATAATAAAATCAAATTGGATATATTATTGTTATTAATTTGATATTTATTCCTGACACTATTGATTTAAATGTTGCTTACAACATACATGATCTGAACTAAAAATGAGCCTGATTTTATAAACATGACACAAGAAACGCCATAGGACATAATTAAATTTGAAATAATGTAAAATGTTGTACAATATGACATGGCAGAAAAGAAAAAATAGTGAATACTAAACCTAATAACTTAGGATCAATCCCAGTACATGCATGGTAGAAGGGGACACCACACACACACACACACACACACACACACACACACACACACCAGACAGACACACACACAAACACGCTAAAGAGATACAACAAGATTAATAAAGCAGATAACTCAGTAGAAACAATCCCCCATGCAGATCAGTAATATTTGGCTGGGGCCAGCCCCAGTTGTTTTTTTCTGGTCCTCTTTTGTTTGTAACCAAGGGGAAAGAGCATCAGCAGTAGGGACAAGACTTGGTCTTGTGAGATACTTAGGGTTACATTTTAAAATAAAATGTTTACCTGTCCTGAGTCTAAGTTACATTGCAGTGGTAGCTGACTTTCCTGATTTCCTCTGAGACAGCCTCTGGCATTTAGCATGTCACTGTAAGACAGTGGTGGGGGGACTAAGTAAAAGGAATTATTGCTAGTGCTCCTTGGTGAATCAGCTGAAGTCTCTCTGGCTAAAGCTGGTTAACTCTTTGCGAACCATAAAGGAAGGAAAGGAAGAGAATGAAGATGTTTTATACATATACATTCATGCACCCACACTCTGTCTGGGCCCAACTCTTTGTCACAATCAACTCCACAAATATTCATGCATGCTCACATATTTTATGCACGCTTACATATATACATATACCTGCACACATACATGTAAACAAACAGACATATGCATTTGGATGGATGGAATGATGGATGAGTCATATCACCTTAAGCCAAACCATTAAATCAACAACTTTATTTCTTTTCTCTGGTCTTTTTATATTTTCTTAGATATAAAGTTCTTTTAAAAAATTACCTCATACATAAGATGTTACATAAAATGGGAGTTACAGTAGGATGCTGATATTAAGTTCAAAGCAGTGTTTCATTATAATATGCTCATTATAAGTTCAAAGCAAAAGTTTTTCAAGGACTTGCCTTATCATAGTGCATACCTGTGACTTTTTCCTTGGACCTAAATGTTTTTCCTTGAACAAAAATTTGTCCCAAATCTGTTTCTCTTTTTAGTGTGATTATGAAAGCTGACTGCGTTTCTTATTATGCAATATTTCTTACTATTATGAGGAATGGCCACATTCTAGTCTTGATTCTAGTCCTTGTAAAAGCACACAGAACAGAAAATAAGCAGGGTCAGAAAAGAAATTATCCATTGTATATTATGCTTAAAACATTTGAAGTACAGAAAATGCATATAATGCTTAATGAGAAAAAGACTAGGTAGCTTAGAGAAGCAGACTTTGAGAATAAAACTTGATTATCTGACAGAAACTTTGGTTTACAATATATTACACTTTTATTCCATTTACATCAAGATCACACCCCATCCTTCCTCTCCTCTAAGACCCGTCCATTGCCCTTCTTTCTTCCCACTGTTCCCTCCTGCTCGCCTCAGAGAAGGGGAGTCCCCCTTTGGTACCACTCCACTTTAGGACATTTAGTCTCATCAAGAACAGGCTCATCTTCTCCCACTGAGGCTCAACCAGGCAGTCGCGTCAGGGAAAGTGAATCCAATGGCAAGGAACAGAACTCTAGACAACCCACACTCCACTTGTTAGGGGACCCACATGAAGACCAAACTTCACATTTGCTACAAACGTGCAGGGTCTAAGTCTACCTTCTACATGCTCCCTGGTTGGTGGTCCAGGTTCTGTAAGCTCCCGTGGTCCTCTTAATTGACTCTGTAAGTCTTCCTATGGTGACATAGACTGTTCCAGCTCGCTCCCGACTGTCCCACAAGACTTCCCTGATGTTTGGCTGTGTGTGTCTGCATCTGCCTCCATCTGTTACTGGATGAAGCCTCTCAGAAGACAGCCATGCTAGGCTCCTGTCTGCATGCACAGCAGAGTATCATTAATAGTGTCAGGTGTTGTTTCTCTCACATAAGCGGGATTTCAAGTTGGGGCAATCATTGGTTGGTTTTTCCTTCAGTCTTTGCTACATCTTTATTCCTGTATAGTTTGTAGTAGGACAGATTTGGGTTAAATGTTTTGTGAGCAGATAGATATCCCCTTATTCCTTTAGAAGTCCTGCTTGGATATCGGAGGTAACCCACTTCAGTCTCTATACACCCTCTGAAGTAATCTCAACTAGGTTCACTACTATAGACTTTGTGTATCCAATCCCCAAACCAGGCCTCCAGCCAGATAGGAGAGAGGCTCTGCACCAATTTCAATGCTTACTCCCAGCTCTCTCCTGTACTCTTTGTCCCCACAACTGATCTCCATACCTATTCCCCTTTTTACTTCCTCTCCTACAGAGTTCCCTCTTTCCATCCACCTCCAGTGACTAGTTTCCCCCTCTGTGTGGGATTCCTGAATCCTTTCTTGGATTTCTTTATTACCCAGGTTCTTTGGGTCTGTGAAAAGCCAGAAATCCTGAGTATTGAAGTTCTGAGAGAAAAATGACAGCTCAGCCTCTTGTATACCACAAAACAATCTATTAAACGTGAAACATAATTGAAAGCTTTCCACAGTAAATATAGAACAAGCCACCTCTCCAGAGGATATTAGAGGGGATGCTTTGGTCTGAAGTGAAAAAAGTACTCATGAGTTAAATAACCAATTTCAGGTTTTTGACAAAAAATTCGATGAAAATAATCGACAAAATAACAGGAATTGATATCATTATCTCAATTTTAACGTCCAGTATCAATGCGTTTTCTTTCATAATAAACAGAAAGTCCAGAAGATTGCATTAAAAACAGGAGATTTTAGATAAAAAATTGTATAAGATAGTATTAATGTAAGTAGAATAAATAATCAGTCATAGATATTAAAGCATCGAAATAACTACACTTCAAACAAAACCATTCCTCAAAAAGAAAAGTCACTTTATAATGCCCAAAGAATAATTCAACAGAAGCATATTACAATTTACTAAATACACATTGTAAATGCAATTATATCAAGCTTGATAAAAGACACCCTAGTAGGTTTAAACCCAGCTTAACCCCAAAACGGCCACTCACTAATACATAGGGTATCTGGAAAAATAAAATACATTTTGTTTATGTTTAAGAGGCACTAGTATTAATAGCATTATGAATGAAATATACATAATAGTTATCAATAGGTAATAATAACCAAAGCCTAAGAATACACATTGATTTTACAGTAGCTACGGTAACTCTATTCAACTTTGTAATAGGACACAAAGAAAAATTATAGGACAAAAAAAGTATATGAAAAGTGAAATAATATCCTGAAAAATGGGGAAAAGATCTATACATCAATTCTCATAGGAACAGTAGACAGCACATAAACTCAGAGACTAAAATGTGCACTATTTAGTCAAGGAAGAATTCAAAAGAAATTCACTTATTTCTAGAATTAAATGACAATGAAAGTATACCACATAAGAATGTGTGGAACAGATGATGGCAGCATTGAGAAATAAGTTTATACTGCTAGGTGAATTAACGAAAGTTTAGCGACTCCAACGACCATTGCACTAAAGAGACATCATAACCACAACTCCTTTTATGAAGAGTACATTTGATTGGGGCTAGTTTACAGTTCAGAGGTTTAGTCTATTATCACCATAGCAGGAAACATGATGGCTGATAGGTCAATGTAGTGGAGAGGAGTTAAGAGTTCTAAACTTGATCTGCAACCATCAGAAGGAACTGTGAACTCTACTGGACCTACCTTGAACATATGAGACCACAAAATCTATTGTGTCATACTTCCTCCAATAAGGTCATACCTATTCCAAAAAGGCCACACCATTTTTTTCTTAAATTTTTATTTATTTTTACACTACAGATTTTATTCCCCTCCCGGTCCACACCCCACCCCCTGTGTTCCACATCCCATACCTTCTCCCCATCGCCCCCGCTCCACTTCTCCATCCATCTCCACCCCACCCACTTCACCAGACCTCTAAACTCCTGGGGCCTCCAGTCTCTTGAGGGTTAGATGCATCTTCTCTGACTGAACCCAGACTGGGAGTCCTCTGCTGTATATGTGTTGGTGGCCTCATCTCAGCTGGTGTATGCCGCCTGCTTGGTGATCCAGTGTCTGAGAGATCTCGGGGGATCCAGGTTAATTGAGACTGTTGGCCTTACTACAGGGTTGCCCTCCTCCTCAGCTTCCTCCAGCTTTTCCCTAATCCAACCAGGTAGGTCAGCAGCTTCTGTTCATCGGTTGGGTGCATAATCTGCATCTGACTCTTTCAGCTGCTTGTTGGGTCTTTTGGAGGGCAGTCATGACAGGTCACTTTTTGTGAATACCACCAGCTTTAGTAATGGTCTCAGGTCTTGGGGCCTCCCCTTGAGCTGGATCCCCCTTGGTTCTGTTGCTGGACCTCCTTTTCCATTTCCATCCCTGCATTTCTTTCAGACAGGAAGAATTATAGGTCACAGCTTTGACTGTGGCATACCAACCCCATCCCTCGCCTGATGCCCTGTCTTTCTGCTGGAGGTGGGTACAGTGAGTTCCCTCTCCCCACTGTAAGGCATTTCATTTAGGATTCTCCCCTTTGAGTCCTGACAATCTCTCACTTAAGGCCACACTTTCTAATAGCACCACTCTTTCTGGGCAAGCATTCAAACACATGAGACTATGAGAAGTAATCATATTTAAATCCCCATACCAGCTAATGGCTTAACTCAACTCACCTTATGGCTTTTGCAAGAACAAGAACAAAATATAGCTGATAATGGTAGATGGGAAGAAATAACTAAAAGCCAAATGGAAAATAACTTAAAATACAAAGAGGCAGTAAAACTAAGTCTTAGTTATTTGAAAAGATTAAGATTGGATAGGCCAAAAGAATTACTGAGAAACATTTGATTTTTAAAATTCCATTTAACTGAAAAATAAAAAAAATTATGTGAATTTCTAAGTGTGTATGATCTACAAAAGTTAAACTCACATGAAGTAAGTAAGTTACATAGACTCATTACAACAAATGAAAGAGCAAGAGTAATTAAGTCTCTCAACTAAAAAAAGTCCAGAGCCAGATGGAACTCAAAGAATTTTACCAGACCTCACAGCACTAAAATCAATAATCTCCAAGTAATGCTATAATATAGAAAAGGAAAAAAAAACAGTTACAAATTATGGTTATGGAGCCAATATTACCCTATGTCAAACAGAAAAGGAGCCAATAAAAATAAAGAAATATAGATATTCCTGATAAGCAAATGCTCTAATTTTACATTAGAAATGCACGGATGGTTCAACAGATGTAAATCACTAAAAACAATCAACCACATAAATAGGTTCAAAGATAGAAACCACATGATTATCTCATTAGCTGCAGAAAACTTCTTCACAAAATCCAATATCCATCACGTTAAAGTTACAGGAGCATACAACAGCAGCTCAGTACACATCCAAGGATAAGGAATACGTAGGATGCCTTTGTCTGGCATCAATGGGAGGGGAAGCCATTGGTTCCGTGAAGGCTTGATGCCCCAGCATAGGGAATTGCTAGGGCAATGGTGCTGCAGTGGGTGAATGGCGGGGGCACCTGCGTGGAAGTAGGGGAGGCGGCAGGTTGCATGGGTGGTTTATTTATATTTGAAATGTAAATAAACAAAATAACCAATACAATTTTTTTAAAAAGAAAGACAAAACTCAACAAGCTCCCAGCAGACCCAAGCTAAGCTATTCACACCAGAAGCTATATGGAATATGCCAACAATATTCATCGTGGAATGCATTTAAAAGAATTTGAATCTAGGGAAAGATATGCTTAAGTTCATTTTTTGTATTATTAATAAAGAATTTTCCCACTAAATATAAAATTATGGGACAGAAAATGAGTATTGGTTTCATAAAATTTTATGAAATTTGAAAGCGTCTTTATAAAAGGTACAGTTTAAATAACACAAGTTCTCAGATACTTGGTTCATATTGAATGTTGGGAGACAGTAACAAGCAGAAGTGTATTCAGTAACTATGAAGAGGATTAATGAGTTTTACTAATTGGTGAGAAGATTTTTTTAAAAGATGATACTCTTATATTATTAAGATGATTTTATAAAAGAAAACATGCAACTATTAAAGAGGTAAATGCAGTTTAAAAAGTGTCATATGTCATGCAGAAACTAAATTACTTGAAAGAGAACAAACTTAGGCATTGCTGTATACAATTTATGTATTCACATCAAGAATTTATGATATGTATTTGCAAAGTAAAGGCAAACGTGCAGAAAATGTAACTTTGTTCTTACATTCAAATACATTTGCAGGCATGTATGTTTACTGGGAAGAAAATGCTACTCCTGTAGCTTTGGGGTCAGAGTAGCAGAAAACAGTTTGCTTTTGTTTATTCAGCATTGAATTCCATAAAAATCCAAAGTTCTTTATAAGTGCATGAACAACTTGGAAGAAAGCATTCAATCAATCATTTAAACCTATAATTTGAATAGTCAGGACAAAAGTATGGACTCCTAGATATGGTGTAAGAAGTGATCAAAACTTTATAGATCATGTCTTATATAGTCATTTAAAATGTTGTAATTCTAGTGCTCTAATGGCATATAACAACTGCTCAGTAATTTTTTATGTGTATGTGTTTATGAGAGGAAGGAGAGAGAGAGAGAGAGAGAGAGGGAGAGAGAGAGAGAGAGAGAGAGAGAGAGAGAGAGAGAGAGAGAGAGAGAGAGTGGAGAGAGAGAGGAGAGAGGAAAGTGGGAAAGTGGAGGGACTGACTCCTTTGACTCCTATACTTTCTATTTGGTATTATCTCTAAAAGACTAAACACCTAAAAATGTTTTAATACATGATTACAGATTAGAAAAATTTACCCAGTATTTGTTATTTATTCTACATAAGGATTTAAATTTTTAGGAGAGCTTAAATTTTATGTCATGTATGACACAATTCTTTATTTTTATCAATATTATTTTCTTAGGTAGTAACTTACAATTTCATAGTATTTCAGGATCAAAAGTGCTTGAAGATTTTATTAGTTAACATAATGTAGCAGCAGTAAGAATAAGTGGAGTAAAGGAATGTTGAACATATTGTAAACTTGTCATCTATTTTTCCTTAATAAAAAAATGTTTTCAAAAGTCTTGTCTTTGTGATGTCATCATGTACACTGTGAAACTCCAGGAATTTTCATAGTATCAATCCAAGCACACTCTCGTTCAGCAGATCAATATTTTCCTAATTTATTTTATTTACTATACATACAAGGAATTTATAGAATTAGTAATAAAATAATTTAAAATTATAATTTTCTTATAATGTTCAAAATGTTCACTTCAAATAAATAATATTTCATTATAAATGTGTAGATAATACACATGTCATCAAAATTAAATGAGGAGAAACATAAACAAAACAACATCACAAAAATCAAGTTGTAGATTTCCTGATATTCCAACTTAGCTGTTTTATATTTGTATTTAATAAATCTAGGACTTTAATTTCAAGCATTTCATGGCTATATAGCTGTATATATTAAATGTTTATCCTGTCCTCCATTCATATCTGCCTTTAACATCTTGTCCACTTTACAGTTAGAACCGACTTTCCAAAAATGCCAATCTTGTTACATCAATCTTCTGCTTGAGATTCTTTTCGATACACTGTTTCTTGAAGCAAAGTTGAAATGTCTTCACTTTTCAATGTTTAGTGTTTAGTGTTATTTTTCTCACAGTTTCTGTCATGCCAAATAATTTACAGTGCCTAGAATATATATATATGTATATATATGTATATATATGTATATATATATATATATTTATATGTGTGTGTGTTTCCTTGCTATAATTTTTCTGAATTATTATATCTAAGCAATATTCCTTCATTTTCTAACAGGAATAATCTTGTGGTATTATAAGCTAAAAAGCAATGATCATCATTTAAAAGCTTCAATGTTTCAAGTCAGAATAGTTCAGTTTTTCGTTCATTTTTCCATGAGAACACAATATGAAACATGTACTGTTTTTATTATTTATATTACAATTAGTCTTCATAGAAAGACCTAAAAATACTGTGGTGGTGGTGGTGGTGGTGGTGGTGGTGGTGGTGGTGGTGGTGGTGGTGGTGTGGTGGTGTGTGTGTGTGTGTGTGTGTGTGTGTGTGTGTGTGTGTGTGTGTGTGTGTGTGTGTGTGTGTGTGTTTTTGCATATGGTACTTAATATGTTTCTGGATATGGGAAGAAAGGAGAGAAAGGGTGGATGTAGTAATTTTAAACCTAGAATATTTAAAATGCAAACATAAGGATTGACAGAAAAGAATCTCTTTCTAAATAATATTTGTAGATGTACAGCATTGCTTTCTCTGAAGTGAATGCAAAATTCGGTTGGTTTTTTTTTGTAATATTTGCAAAGATACAAAAGGGCAGATAACTTGCAAATTTATTTACAGTTCACTGTCCATATTCTATTTTTCATTATATAGAATTCCTTTGTAATTAAAGCATATCTATTAAAATTAATGTATCTCATCTCCAGGGAGGCTTTAAAAGAGAGACTATCTAATAAACTAACATATATTACCCTAAAGATTAAAATCTGTATTCTTAGACATTTGAGAGTCAAAGAGGATTGACACAATGTCACAGTGTTAAAATCGATTGGTTCTTTGATCTTTCTCACTCTGTTTTCTTTTATTAACTAAAGTTATCCTTTAGTTATAATATATCCTTTGTTCCATACTCCATCTAAAATTCATGCACAACTCATGCTAAATATAAACCATGTAGACCTGTGCCATTAGTGTATAGTATTGACAATTTTTATAAATAGCATTGCCATACTTGCTTTAACTGTAACACTTATATTTGTATTATCCATCTTACATGTTATTTTCTAATACAATGGTTTTTTCAAGCAAGATTTCCTACTATAAATTTTCTATTATAAAATATGAAAATGTTTTACACAGTTTCTGGTTCAGGAAAACAAGAAATTTTTGGCCTGGGTTTGTATTAGTTGCCATTATTTCAAACTACTTATGACAATTTTCAATAGTTTCTCAACAATCTTTCTATAATAAAACCCATTATAGTCTTTCCTCCAGTAGGCTACCTCAGTCCTATCCACCCATACCTCTCTTGCACTCAGCTGTGATTAAGGTGTCAAGATCTTTTGGTCATACAGTAATTGTGTGCGATCATGATTATGTTTGCATTAAGCAGGTTTATCAGTATCATTAAATAGTCTTTTGCCCAGTAATTCTTTACCTTGGGGAAAACAATTAATTACAAATATGAAGGTGAAAGTCAAGATTGCATTTTCTATAGCACTTGTACCTTACAGAAAGTAATAGAGAGAGTGGAAAACACTTAAACCTACAAGAAACAATTTAGTATCATCTGATTATCTGGATACATACACACAAAGAAAATGGTGGACATGAGATCAGCTGCTTTATTTCTTTAATTCATATAATATGTATAAACATAACACAAGGTGTATTTTAAAAGACACATTTAAAGTTAGGGCACCCTTCTTCTCAGGATGGAATAGACATGGAGAAGGAAATAAAGCAATAGGTATTCCTGTAGACAATGATATTTCTCAGGATTAAGTAGCAATGAGAGCAGTCAGAGAAAGGCTTCTTATTTTTTCTCAGCATTAATAGTACAGGGACAAAGCTTTTCCTGTGTGTCTCCTCTTCTCTCTCTCTCTCTCTCTCTCTCTCTCTCTCTCTCTCTCTCTCTCTCTCTCCATATATATTTTTTTCTTATATATATTAGAAACAAGTGTCATGAAATGAAAGAAAGGAAACTTGAAAGACTATATAAAAGAAAACTTCCAATTATCAAATGTTTTCTTTTCATACCCTCTTTTTTTGTGCACACATATGACATTCTCCTTATGTTTCCACTCTTGGGTGTGAAATATAAACTCAGTTGCAGGATATATCTCCCCATATATCCTTTGGACATACCTGGGCCTGTCTAATTTTCTAGTATTATTTATAAATTATCAGTCAAGAACTTAATAGTATTTAATTTTAAACTATAGAATAAAGTATGCATTTCTGAGGGAGAAGAGAACTGTGTATTTAAACATTTTACATACTTTTTTCATTTTTACATATTTATCTTCTGGTCAGTGTTAGGTAAATATTTAAACTTACATTTTAAGGATGAGTAGAGTAAATATATAAAGAATATAATGTCTGCTTTAAAGTTAATATTATTTCATATGATTTACTAGAAGCAGAACAGGTACTGGTTCAGATATGACATATCAGAAAAAGGTATATTGCATTTTTTCATAATAATACCTGAAACTTCCATATATGTAGTAAATGCCGCATTTTCTTTGTTTGGGGATAACTATTGATTCCAAATACTTCTCTATTTGATGAGAAGACTCTTTAAATCTGATGAGATTTAAATATCAGGTTAAGAGATGGTTGTAGGGAGATGTAACAAGGCACATTATGCTTGCAATTATTCTCAATCAAAGTCTATGGAGTGGGTGTTCATTGTCACCATTATAGCTTCTCGGAAGAGAATTGTGCTTAATAATAGCAAAGACTAACTCATGTTTTGTGGATTTCTACAAGTGATGTGTAGTTGGGGTTTCCAAAATGTAAATCCATGAGGGTAACTAGGTGCTTATCTTTTACATTGTAGCTTAACTTTGATCAACACATAAAACAATAAATGATTATTTAAAAAGAAGGTAGTAGTCTCAAGATTGTCAAAAACATTTCATTGATTCTATTTTTGAGCATTATAAATAAGTCTTTTTCACATATTTTTGATAAAATTCATTATGTATAATAGTATTTATATATTTACATATAAACATGTTTCATTGTGATCAACACAATGGTCTCATGAACATGATACTCCTGCCAACTATTTTCAAAAGAAACTTGTTACTTGATAAATGAATTCGTAGCATTTTAAATAATTCAGGTGATGTGGTTAATTTTGTGTGTCAAATAACTTGACACAGATAATTTAATATTGGTTTTATGATAATTTTATTGACAGTATGGGTTCAAGAGATGTGTCACTAAATTTGCTAAATAAATTCTTATGAATTTCAGTTTTAGTGGAAGTTTTATTTGTTCATTTTTGACATGTATCAGCAAGACAGTTTGTACTCGATGCATAATAGCCAATCCAATTGAAAACTTTATATTTATTTATATTTGCTATTAAGCATAAAAGATATGGGTAACTTAAAAACATGAACATTTAGCAATAGAATTTATTTCCTAGTTGTCAATTACATTCTTAATCAGTATGTACTTACCTATATTCCTAACAGATTATGATATCATTAGATACATGTTAATCAGTCATTTCTTTAAAAAAGTTTAAGCAACATGATTTTCCCCACATTTTATCATTTCGCAAACAAACACAAGCTACAGTACTTTTGAATCTTAATGTTGCTGCTTAATTACCAGGGTAAATTATATTCATATTTATTGAGGAAGTTTAAATTAAAAAATAGATTGAATATAAAGGTAAATTGAACATTAATTTCAGGTTTCAATATAAAAGATAACTACATAAGATCAATATAGCATTATTCTTAAACTTGTTTTATTAGTTACTTTTGTTTGGATCATAACGTTTAATGCTTCTGGACAGTGACAGTTATAAAGAAGCTTATTAATAAAACACAGCTTTCTATCTTTTCAAAGACTTTTTTATTTCTGTTCCCACTTCTCTTATTTGTAAACATATTGTTGGATGGACTCAAACTATTTAACCTAAGTGGACACAGCTTTGAACTTGTGACTATTAATACACTTGACATGCAAAATTCTCAACTACAATGAACTTATGGCTATTATTCCATTCAAGATGCAAAATTCAGAACTAAAATGTGCTTATTAAGAATACTGCCATCAGACATAACAAAGCAGAGGCATCCTTTGATTTTACACATCAAGTTCAATGACTTTGGTAGTGTTCTCACCTGTTGGAATTTTCCCATGCAAACTTTTGTAAATGATGCTTAATACAAGGAGAAAAGCAAACTAAAAATTGACACAAATGATCAAAAATTAATAAAATATGTAAATGATAACTCAAATATAATTGGAAAATTAGAAGTCTTTGGATTTTTTTTGGCATTATTTTAGTTTGGAGAGAAATGGATGCAGTCGTTGTTTTGCATGCTTTCACTTTAAATGTTTACTACATTTTTACCACTACATGTCATTATTATTATTATTTATTTGAAAACTTTCCCTGGCATATTTCAAATAAAATAATGAAATTACAGAAATGACAGGATCAGGGAAGAAAATCTTCACAAAGCAATGCTCAAACAAATACCTATGAAAATCTTCTTTGACTGTTACTGCACATTAAATGTATTCATTTTTTAAATTTTTGGTGACCAATACTCAAGTTTAGCACAATGTTTTTTAACGTTTTGATGAATTAGATGATAATTAGAAATGAATGTGTCATAATCTTTGAATTGGAAAAAATAAAAAAGAATTGCAAACTAAGTCTTTTTATAAGATAGTATTTTGTAATTCTATAAATTATACTTTTATAATGGCTTGTGTTTATTATCTCACATATTTATTGTTAATATAATAAAACTTTTACAACCATAAACTTTATTAAAATGCATCATAAATCCAAATTGGAAATTGTACATGCCATTTCTGAATTTTATAAGTTGCATGTGTAACATACGTCATTCTCCATTTTCATGATTTGAAATGTGATGCATATTCATGATTTGAAAAGCATGTTTTGTATATGTAAATCATCTCATTTTTTATTTTGTTATATGGAGAAATGTCTTAATAATAATACTTTTATATTTTATATATGCTTCATGTTGTAAACATTATTATAAAATATAACTCAATTTCACTACTTACAAGGCAATCTAATTTGTTAAACCACATTTTATATACATCTTTCTATTTTATGTGATGAATAGATTTTTTTTTGGATGTACATTTTTTTCCTTTAATTTGGGCGTATGTCTTGTTATGTTTTACTGTGCTATAAAAGGCAACTATTTTGTAATTGTGCAGTATAATTCATGCTTTAAAAGCAAACTACTAGGTTTAATAGTAAGATATTTTACATAATAAATCCTGCCTTGTTGATGTACTTCATTCTAAGGATTTTGTCAACAATGGTCTTTGCCACATGAAACATTTATGTGTGTGAACATATTAAATGAATTTATTTTTAAATGATCTATTTACATAATTAAAACCTAAGTTTAATATACTTTCAGCCTAAGATATATGAATATTATTATTCTGAATTTGATTATGTTTGGTGTAAATAATAACAAATATAAAATGGAAATGGGTGTTTCCCTGCCTTAGTGAGTCACTTTGATTCTCATGTCTACCTCTGTTAAATGGAATTATTTTATGTATTCTCACGAAATCTTATTTAATCTTCACCTTAGAGATGTCTCAATATTGCAAGTAAACCCAGCATACCAGCAGATTATTCAATCCCATTCTGAAAAAAATAATGGTTAATTGTCGCTGCTAAATGTTCAGATCTCACACTTTCTCAAAATTATGTTTTTGAAACTGTAGGTCACAGTTAACATGTTTGTTACTCCAACTCCTTTTCACCACGACAGTGCGAGAAATGTGACGTTTGCGTGGTGAATATTTGTAGTCACATTTCCCTTAAATCATCTTACTTATCGATAATCTCTTTCAGGCTTTATCATTAAATCCATTCATTCATTTATATTTATTTTCAATATTTTTGAGTGCCTATTGTGCTCTAGCCATGAATCTACAGATGGGACTAGAGCCATGAGCACATATCCAAATACCTGAACCTCTGCTTTTCTCGCATTCTAGTGTGTCGATGGAAGGAAGAGATTGAATGTGTGAGACATAACTGATTTATAAATATCCGGTGAAACACATGCTTGGCCAGACTTTGGTTTCATAGAAATAAAGTTTTTCTTGCTTCATCATTAAATCTTGCTATATCTGGGTAATGGAGAAGTAAATGATCTCTACCAACCACTCACTGCTCAGCGGTAGAATCTGATACTCACGCCTCCAAGAGTAGTTTGCACAAGGAACTTTCTCTCAGTTATCCCAAACATAGGTTTGAGTTCCCAGTTGAATCTGGATGAGTGTCTATGCCCTGGGGGATTAAAGAAAGTGGTTCGTGCAATCGGACAATGCGTGTTTTGGTGATTAATTAATGACACAATCAAAGCCTGTTTCCAAAAATAAGAATCATCAAAAAATTGTTACTCAAATGCAGTCTTTTTCAGATTAGTCATGATGGCTTTGTTGTGGGTGTATTCAGTCAGATCAGCTTTGTAAGAAGTTTTAGAGACCCATGTTTTAGAGTACAAATTCGATTATTTTTCATAATTTAGTATGGCAGGTTTATAGTTAAATTTACTCATTGAAAATCAAAAGCCTTGCAGCTGTACAGGTGGCAAATGGTTGCAAGCACTTACTGCAAAGTACATGAAATAAACCAGAGCTCAGTTACCAGAACCTAACTGAGACACCCCTCTGCCACCTATCTGATGTCTTAGTACCCTGCCCAGAAGACACACACGCACGCACGCGCGCGTGTGCACACACACACACACACACACACACACACACACACACACCCCACACTTAAAAATAAAATTTCAAATCTAATACTGGGCATTATGGTAAAGCAAAAAAAAGTTTAAATATTAGCTTAACAATCTGGCTTTCATGTCATTTTAAAACAGAAAGCTTCATTAAGTTCCCAATCAAATTATAAGAACTTTTCATAGAAATGAGAATATCATTTTGCAGAAATGCCACATCATGCAAATTGGTCCACGAAGGTCCTATAAGCAGTTCTCATTTGTTCATATGAATAGAGGATATCCTTGTTAAATTTAATTTTAGTAAGTAGCACAGAATTATTTGAACCGCTATTATGTATGTAGTAGATTGGAACTTCCACACAATGATATAAGTACTTAATATTTTTATGATTAATATTTTTAAATGCATCTATTATTCAATATAATATGTTAATTGGCATGTACAATTTATCTTTAGTGTCTCAATATGTGATTATTATATAACTTCTATGAAGCTCTAATGAGTTTCAGAGTGAATATAGCAATTCATATTTCAGTAGTTCATGGCACTTATATTTCTGCTTTTCTGCCTAGCAATTAAGGGCTCCGTATTTGCCCACGTTACCTTTTGAGTTATAGACAAATGGAATTAGCATGCCTAGTACTTGTGGACAGCGTAAGAAAAGAAAAACATAGCTGGAATTCTATCAACTGTTTAACTGGTTTTATTTATTCTTTTCAAGTGGATAAGCAATCATGTATCTGCTTGTATTAACGGTCTAATTAAAAACAGTAGTCAGAAAGGCAAAATATTGAGAAGTATATATGAAAGTAAAGTATGTGTTACTTACTTTAAAAGTGTTCAGAACCTTAAAAAAAAATAGCCAACATCAAACAAAATGGAGAGAAACTTGAAGGAATCCACTAAAATCAGGAACAAGACAGGGCTGCCACTCTCCCCCATCTATTCAACATACACCTAGAAGTCCTAGCGAGAGCAATGAGACAACAAAAGGAAATCAAAGGGATACAAATTAGGAAAGAGGAAGTCATGGTATCACTATTTGCAGATGATATGATAGTATACATAATCGACCCCAAAAATTCTACCAGAGAGTGGCTACAGCTGAACAACTTCAGCAGAGTGTCTGGATATAAAATCAACTCTAACAAATCAGTAATCTTCCTCTACTCAAAGGATAAATGGGCTGAGAAAGAAATTAGGGAAACGACATCCTGAGCAATAGTCAGAAACCTTCTGTGAACCTTTCAGTCTTTATTAATATCTCAGGTCACAAAATTGAATGATTATTTCCTTGTTAAGAATCTAGATTCATTTAACTATATTCTCAATAAGTTTAGTACCTCTATAATAAGATTGTTTCTTACTCCATAAGAAACAGGCCATATCTATAAAATACAACCCTTCTAGACGCTAAGTGAAAAGAAGAGTCTTACTTTGTCAATTTAATAAAGATAATTGGGTAGTTCGATATTTACAATTATAATAAACAGTGGCAAGATACATATATAAATGCATGTTTATAAATTAGCTACATAATATAATGAAATATAAATATGTAGAAATATATAGTTAAAAATAATGTCCCTATAAATAATTCTATTGGCTCTTAGTTGTTTTCACTAAATAAATTCGGTTGTTTAATTTTATTCATTTAAGACCTCTGACCTTCTAAATGAGTCCATTGTTTCTTGCTCATTTCCAGTAAATAAAATAATTTGTTTCATTTTATTCAATTAAGAATTGCTACCTAAAAATTTAGCTTTACATGTGAAAGATATTAATTATTTAACTAATTTAAGAGAGCATAGAAACACATGTAAAGAAGTACCTCATGACCTTGAATAGTTTACCAGGTTGGAAACTTGCCTGTCAAATGAGATTGGGATGAATATTAATACATAACAATTTTTAGTCTCAGTTTTCCATCAGTTTTTTATTCATTCTTTGATTTCAATTTTTCACTTGCTTGTTTTACAATGTAAAAGTTTTTATTTTCCCAGAAATTTGAACTGATATGAAACCAAATTATTCAAAACATAATTTTGAGAAAAGTGTGGTTACATAATGGTTTATTCTGTCAAAACTTTATCTGCTCAAATTCCTCTGATGAGCTCAAAAGAAAACAAAACATTGATTGAGGGACCCATAAGGAATATTTTCTTCTACCTTCATCTGCCTTAATGTATTCTATTAGGATGTTTTATTTTATGTGTAATAACTTTCATAGATTGATGAAAAAATATCCTGGGGTTCCATTGTACTTCACAGTTTAGTATTGTGCTTGTGTTTTACCTCATCATGTTTATTATCCTTAAGGTAATAGTAGAAAATATAATTTATTAAACTTATCAAAAACTATAAATTTAAAAGAAAGAGTTAGCATCTAGTGCTACTGTGTCCCACAGGTTCTTCTCCATTGACCCTCACTGCCTCCATTGGTGAGTTAGAGAAGCATATCAGGACTGCTACTGTTGCTAACACACCTGCAGATGTTACTGTATCCAGTGTTACAGCTGTCACCAGCCATAGACTTTCCGAGGAACAGCGAGTGCAAGTAAGGAGTCTCAGTGATTCAGGTCTGGATCCCAACACATCCGAGGACCAGCTTTCTCCTCATCAAGCAGATACACAAAGTACAAGCAGAAGACCACGAAATGCTGAACAGATAGAAAGAACTAAAGAACTTGCAGTTGTTACTCATAGAGGTATCGATGTTATTTTACTTGTGCCCATTTAGTTACAGCCAAAGCTATATTTGGTGATGATTCTAACTAGAGAATGAGTTGTAAGAGAGCCAAGGTGTAGAAAATGAAGGAAATATGTCCTTCAGATGCCTTCCTCTTTATCTTATGTTTTTTTTGCCAACTTAAAAATAATAATTTGAAGTAACTGAACAATACAGATAAAAAGAACTAAATTATAATAAATTGGAAGAAGAGAAGTTAAAAAGAAACCAAACTCCAATGCAATTGATTTAGAGGGAGGATTAACAGTATAACAGAGTATTTTTAAAAGAGTTAACTCAAGTGAGAGTTAAATACCTGCCCTTATTACTTACCATCCCACACAGCTTTAAGAAATAAAATATAAAACAACCATTTTTATAAATAAGTGCACATACAGGCATACACAGAATCTGTACAATATAGGGATTATCAGTATTTGCATAAAATTTTAAAGTGTAAATTAGCAACTAAGAAAATTGAACATTTTGTAAAGCTGAAATCGTATCTGGTGCTTTCTTTTTATACCTTCATGATACAATTTTAAATGAATTATTGTCTCATACAATTGTACCAATATATTATTTTAATTTTGAAAATATAATAGCTATGCTTGGTGTTATGAATCCAAAAATAAAATTAACTTATATTTTACTTTAAGAGACAATATATTATAAAAATTTTGACTCAGAGCATGTAACTTTAGGTAGGTTAGGAAAAACAGCAATCAGATTTTTTATCTTTCTATGTGGTAAAATACTTAAATATAGATAACAAAACTCCCTAGTGTCAAATAAAATAAAGAGTTCACTTCTATCAAGATGAGCATAATTTGAAATATTCATCTAGTGAGCAATTGAATATGTAACACATATACATAGCAATTTTTACTCAGACTAACATATGTTCTTTAATCTGTATATGGCTTATTAGTGTAGATGTGAATGCTTTGCATATACCATAATATACATAATTTTTAAAAATGATTTTGAGCACTCATTCAGAGAAATTAAGTTCTGGTGACATAAGTTAATAGAAAAGAAAATCAAGCAAACTACATCTCAGAAAGAAGCCTATAAATACTTTAATTTATCTTGGATATACTTGCAATAATTCTTTAAATCATATATTTTAAAGTAAAATTTTATCATCCAGTAATTTCTTTTAAAGCAGTATATTGTCATCACCTTGTTTCTCTGTTGAAATCTGACTACAAATACTACTTTTAATAAGAAAAGAAGAAAATCATTTAAATTTACTGAAAAAATCCTATTAATGAAGGTACCAAACTACTCTACAATGAGGATAATTTAAAAAAAATCAGGAAACAAGATGACTTACGAGGCCTACCATATAAATAACATATATGAATATGAAATCTTGCTTAAATTTCCCATCATCTTTTGTGAAAAGCAGTGGAACTAACATCAATAGTTTGTAGACATTAGAGTAATAACTAATCAGAATTAAAATAGAAAAGATAAATTAGAGTAAGTAGTCAATTGATTTTCTATAAAGTGTAAAATTATTACTATAAACTTTACCATCAGGAGAATTCCCGTGTTAGATGTGAAAACATGTCTCAGCTAATGTTAGAATCTTTCTGCTCAGTTTAAAAGAGTTGTTTCCTATATCAATTTAAAAATGAATTTTAGACACTACTTATTCTGAGACGCAATCTATCTTTGGAATATTCTTCATTTTTTTATGTTGACCCAATAGAAAAATGATTATAAGAAGGCATTCATTTGCTATATCCATTATTATTTTCAGCCAATTAAATTTTTACATTTCTACCATATTAAATTTAATCAAATTTGATCTCACTGTAGCTCTAATATCTGGTAATTCTTCCATTGATTCTATTTGTCCACTGTAGTTGATATCTTTAAGACAAAGTTACTAATATGATGAGGCAAACATTAACCATTTCTATTACTTTGGGAGTACAGTGCTCCTATTATTCTATTTGAGTATTGATTTGAAAACCCTAAAATAATAGCACATTTTCTGACAATAAAACTCTTCAATAACTGTTTCTAACAACTCCAAATACTTAAATGGTGTTTGGTTGATATCAAATACATCTTCTTAAAAAATAAATTAATTCAGTTCATATTATATATCTGTGCTTCCTGAGAAACAGGGTAGTTTTTACGGGGCATGAATAACATGGCTACCACCTTCAAAAGGCTGTTTTTGATGGAATATATAGAGAAAATGAGTCTGGTTTGATGAGAATATTTTATAATATCCAATGCTATTTAGAATAAGGAACATGTGGTAGAGTGCTTGAATCATTTAAAATAATTAACTCAACACAAATCACTTCTTTCATTGTCTATTGTATTCTCCATCTCCCAAAGATTTGCCTAAAAGGAAAATCCTGTTTGGCAAACCTTTATTGATGGTGTGGGAGCTTATAATATGACTATTGCCTCAGTCTCTTCATTTGTCTCCTACAACTCTAATAAACAGTATAGCTTTTTCCTTCTTTTCTTCTTCCTTTCCTTCTTTTTCTTCCTTTTTCCCTTCCTTCCTTCCTTTCTTCCTTCCTTTCTTAAATCTACATTTAGACTTCCAAATGTATTTTCTTTTTATTTGTCTAACACAGCATTTTCTCTCTTTAAATATGTTCAATTATATATTTTATTTTTGAGGATTATAATATAATTATGCCATTTCCCACTTTTCCTCTATCATCCTCCTAACTGTCCCGAAAGTAATTCCCTGACCTTTTTCAAATTCATGACCTCTTTTTGTTAATTGTTATATACATAAACACATACATATTTACTGATTATTTGCATATGTAGTATATATGTATACGTATATGTATGTATATATAAATAATTAGTATGTATATACTGTATATACTATACATAGATTGGTATATGTATATATGTACTTTGTGTGTGTACATATATATACAGTATATAATATATATACTATCAATGTGCTAAAACTATATATGGTATATTTATGTGTATGTTATATGCATATATACTATTTTTACATGTGTATATATGTGTATATATGTATATATATGCATACATACACATATATTCCTAAATACATAAACTCAAGGTTCTCAGTATGTATAGCATTACTTATATGCACATTTTCAGGGATGAGGCTTTAATATTGAATTATAAACTGATATGCTGTGCCCCAGGGATGACTACTTTTCCTCTCTCACTGTTCCTGAGTTGCTTAACTGTTGTGTAGTATTAGATCTCATGAGAATTTCTTGTCCAACACAGCATGTCAATTGTTGTCTTTGTTGAGTTCATATCTAAGTGGACATGTTAGTGAGCCTTCTTAGGATTGGCTTTCGTAATCCTAGGAGACACAAACTCATAGAACACTCTTTATTCTTACTGAATTTCTGACCTTTCTTTTGTAGAATTACCATTTGGGACTGGGCTCTGCAAGGTCGCATTTTGATTAGTTGTGTTTTTCAAGCCATTCTTCGAAGCACTTTCTTCCTTTTAACCAGACAAGTGTAATTTCGATTCTTTTTTAAAATTTTAAATTGTATTTATTTTTACACTCCAGATTTTACTCCAGTCCTGGTCCAATCCCTGACTGTTTCAAATCCGATATGTCCTCCTCCATCCTTGTCTCCACTCAGATGTGCCCATCTAACCCCCCCACCAGACCTCTATACTTCCTGGGGTCTCCAGTCTCTTGAGGGTTAGGTTCATCTTCTCTGACTGAACCCAAACTCAGGAGTCCTCTGCTGTATATGTAACGGAGGCCTCATGTATGCTGGTGTATGCTGCCTGCTTGGTGATGCAGTGTCTGAGAGATTTCGGGGATACAGGCTTATTGAGATTGCCTGCCTCCTCAGCTTCTTCCAATTTTCCCCTAATTCAATCGGGGGTCAGCAGCTTCTGTTCATTGGTGGGTGCACATATCTGCATCTGACTCTTTCAGCTTCTTACTGGGTCTTTTGGCAGATAGTCATGATAGGTTCCTTTTGGTGAACGCCCGATAGCCTCAGTAATGATGTCGGAGCTTGGGGCCTCCTTTTGAGCTGGATCCTATTTCGGGCCTGTTGCTGGATCTTCTTTTCCTCAGTCTCTTCTCTGTTTCCATCCCTGCATTTTTATCAGACAGGAACATTTATGAGTACGAGCTTTAACTGTAGGATAGCAACCCCATTCCTCACTTGATGCCCTGTCTTTCTGCTGGAGGTGAGTTCAATAAGTTCCCTCTCCCCACTGTAGGGCATTTCATCTAGGGTCCCCCTCTTTGAGTCATGGGACTCTCACTTCCCAGGTTTCTGGTGCATTCTAGAGCGTCCTCCAAACCTTTCTCCTGAGGTCGCCTGTTTCCATTCTTTCTGCTGGCCCTCAGGGCTTCAGTCCTTTTTTCCCAGGGAACACCAGATCATGTTCCCCTCTCCCCCCACTTCCATCTTCTTTCCCTCCCCTTTCCCTCCTTCCCTCCCCCTTGTGTTTGCTTTCTTCTCCCCCCAAGTGGGACTTGATATCCCTAAATCATTAGTCTATATAATCAAAGTCTGCTATTGAGACATGCATAGAAAAGTCTCAACTGTAATACTTATCTATGCAGTCTTAGAATCAGTTAGGATAAGATATTGAAAGAAATAATGGTCCTTCTTGCTGCATCTATTTTTTCACAGTGTAATTTTGCTCCCAAAGGTGTATTTTTAAAAGATCTGTTAAACAAATATTCACAATATAGCTACCAAAGAAATTCATTTAAATTAGGGAAATTTTAAGTGACTGTTGCTTACTATAATATTCTATCTCTGGGTTAGGTTTAAAGAAAAGCATCACTCTTTTTATTTTGTCACTATTTTAACTCTTTCATAAAAATAAATATAATAAAATAATATTGTGGTAACACTGTGCTAATATGTTGCTAGTTATTTTGTATATAAATTCTCAGTTTATAAACATCAAATGCCATATTATAGGCTTTGTACATAATTTGAAACTCAAAGGAAACCTTTAGTTAAACAAAGGTTATCAATTTCATTTGAACAAATACTAATGTGGTACAGTGCATGCTGTTTTGCTGAGGTTAACTCTCTGCTAAAGGATAAACACTGGAGAGTTCCCTGTAGTGTAGTTTATTGAATATCCGTAAATTAATATTATTTTGTACTCTGATATTTCTAATTTTTATTGTCGTTTTGTACTCATATTGCAGTTATTTTATTTTGGTCACTTATAATCACCAGAGGCTATTTTATATCATTTTAATAGTGGAAATAAATTGAGATATCTTATTTAACATACATAGTACTTACAAATACAACAATACTGTGCAAATTGAAATGTAGCATGGCTTTTTGTTCTTGGTCATGTAGGGCTTACCTATATGTATTTTATTTGAACAAATTTTGAGCCTCGCTATGTCCATTTCTATATCAGTTTTTAAAATAATAAATAATCTTAAAATACATATTTATCAAGGCTCTTTATACTACCCCGAGGTATGAAATTCGAATACTTTTCTTATGTAATTTGTTGAGCTTTCCGACTATGATAAGTAACATAAAGCCGCTGTATACGATGAACTTAAGAATTAGAAAACTCGGCTGAGACCTCGTTATGTTCTCCTTGCTTAGGATTTCGATCTTGAATAATCACTTTGCTTCCTTTACCACACTAAATGTCGAGACATGCAGGTTCAGAGGACTGTATAACACAAAGAAAAGAAAGAAAGTAAAATGACTGCATGCTAAAGTATTTAATTCATAGTAGTTGTTTTATCAACATCTACCAAATTCATCTTAACTAATTTTTTACTCTCATTGCTTTCTTTTGTTTATTGGATATTTTTATTTACATTTCAAATGTTATCACCTTTCCTGGTGGTTTCCTGTCCATAATCCTCTTATTCCCTCCCCCTCCCCTTTCTTCTATAAGGGTGTTCCCCACTCATCCACCCACCTCTTTTCCTGCCTCTCTGCCCTGACATTCTCCTACACTGGAACACTGAGCCTTGGCAGGACCAAGGACTTCTCCTCCCATTGGTGCCCAACAAGGCCATCCTCTGCTACATATGCAGCTGGAGCCATGGGTCAGTCCATGTGTACTCTTTGGATGGTGACTTAGTACCTAGGAGCTCTGGTTGGTCGTTATTGTTGTTCTTAGGGGGTTGCAATCCTTCAATCCTTTCTCTAATTCCTCCAATGCGGACCCTTTCTCAGTTCAATGGTTGGCTGTGAGCATTCACCTCTGTATTTGTCATGCTCTGGCAGAGCCTCAGACAGCTATATCAGGCTCCTGTCAGTATGCAGTTCTTGGCGTCTGCAATATTGTCTGTGTTTGGTGTCTGTATGTATGTGGGCTGGATCCCATCTTGTTCATATATGGAATTGTACAGAAAAGTACTGACACGCAGGACTAGTAGAGATTTGCCACTGCATGGTCTATTTCTTTCTTCTTTCTTTTTTTTTTTTTCGGAGCTAGACCCCAACAGGGCCTTATGCTTATAGGTGCCGCCGCACCACTGAGCCAAATCCCCAACCCGTCATGGTCTACTTTTAAAGATGATTTCCCTTGCCCATCTGAAGAAGTCTCCCATTTTTTCATTTCAGTCAATCACTGATATCTGAGTAGTATATATATATCTGTAAAAGGAGCTAAAATTTATTTTAAAATCATTTTAAATATTCTATTTTCTATAATATACATTAACAGGTAGAAGGAAGCAATGTATTTGGAAATAAAGTCAGAGAATATTCTATGGATTATGTTTGAACTAATTATAAAAGACTGAATAAAAGTTGAAAGATAAGGACTAAAAGAGCTGAAGTGACTTGAGACCCCATATGAACAACAATGCCAACCAACCAGAGCTTCCACGGACTAAGCCACTACCCAAAGACTATACAAGGACTGACCCTGGACTCTGACCTCATAGGTAGCAATGCATAGCCTAGTAAGAGCACCAGTGGAAGGGGAAGCCCTTGGCCCTGCCAAGGCTGGATCCCCAGTGAACAGGATTGTTGAGGAAGGGCAGTAATGGGGAGGATGATGGGAGGAACACCTACAGAGAAGGGAGGAGAGGTGTTAGGGGATGTTGGTTTGGAAACTGAAAGAATAACATTTGAAATGTAAATAAGAAATGCAAATAAAAGATGGAGAAAATAAAGTAAAAAACCATTGTATAAAAAAAACTTTTTTTTAATCTTTCAGTTTTTTTTTTTTATCTTTATTAACTTGAGTATTTCTTTTTTACATTTCGATTGTTATTCCCCTTCCTGGTTTCTGGGCCAACATCCCCCCTAACCCCTACCCCTCCCCTCTATTCAAAAAACCTTAAATAAAGAACACATTAAGGCACATCTCAAAAATTGGTTTAATTACTAATACACATAGAAATTATTTTGAATGAATAACTTGTTTGAATAAAAATATAAATCAATAACCAAAATAAATAAAATTGATGAGCTATTTTAAAGGTAAAATCATTAACATAAATAAATTTAAATATAAGGGATACTTTTAATATTTAAATTCCAGATATTGGTATTTAAAATTACATTCATGTAGTCATATCTAAAATGGTTTAGAATTGAGTTAACTAAAAGATATACTTTATAATTATTTCAAATTTTATTTATTCATAATACTTCCTAGCACGACTTTTAATGGTGCTATAGTAACACTATATTATACACCTACACAAGGACAACTAAAAATTGACATAAATGAGAACATAAGTATGTAGCAATATAATAGAACTTACTGTGTTTGCTCGTTTCTTCATTTTTTATCTCAGGTAACTTATTACTACACCATAATTTTTATAAAATACATAGCCTGTTTGACAGGCTCTAGGAGGACCTGCAATGAGTATTACACATTCTCATTAATTCATTAATTTTCATTTTAGAAAACATTCTATAAAAATAAAAAAAGATTATAGCAACTGATTATGGAAATAATTGGGTATTCTTTCTGAAGAAATGATTCACCATTCTGTAGTAACAGTAAGTTAGACATGATATATTGCTTATTCATTTATTTTAATATTATTTTCTTAGAGATTATAGCATAATGACATATAGTTTCCAAGAAATGGTAATTACCATCATCTATTAATTGACAATGCTGGTGCTTGTCCAGACCCTTAATAATTAAAAAAATCTGAATCTATTGACCAGAGACGTTCATTGTATAATATACATATTATACAATATATATGAATAGTGATCATTAAACAGTTTTTTGTACTTCCCAGTGTAAATTTAAAAGATAACTTAAACAATGTGTGCAGAGAAGCGTGTGATATGAGGTTTTCCAGTCATCACTTGTGTTGATTTTGCAGAACACAGCAATTCTTTAACAGTACTTTTAATGAGTGTTCCTACCAAAAGGTGTTATATTCTTATTAAAATGATAATCAGTTGTGTAGCACAGAGGAAGCTGAATTTCTGCCTTAAAACTAAAGCTTAAAAGAAAATATGGTTAAAAATCACCTTGTATATAATAAATAGTACTTGTTAATTTTACATTTAAGAGAAGACTGCCTATCTCTGTATCACAGTTCATTCAGATCAACCATTTTATTAAAAACAAAAGCAAGAATTTTAACTTTTAACATTCTTTACAAGTAAGCTCAACAAACAAACAAAAAAATATTCAAGTAAAATGTTAAAGCACCAGGTTGTTGATTTAAAAAAAAATACTCTTTTCTCAAAGAGGAAGTCTTAATTATCATGTCTTGTTTCTTCCTTTGGACCCTCCCACCTCCCCTCTTCTCCAGATTTACTCACCCTCTATTTCCTCTTCAGAAAAGATCAGGGTTCCAAGAGTGATCCGTCAAATAGGACAAAGGTAGATACAGCAGAGGCAAAAGCTCTCATATTGAGAATGGCCAAGGCAATCCAATAGAAAGAAAAGAATCTTGATAGCATACAAAAGCATCAGAGACAGACCCACTCTCACTGTTAGGAGTCTCACAAGATCACTAGTCTAACAGCCCTAACATACGTGCACAAGACCAGGTGCAGAAACACGCAGGCCCCGTGCCTGCCATTTCAGTCTCTGTGAGCCCAGGGCATTAAACACGGTTACTTTATATAAATAACCTTATATAGAAAAAGGGCTCTCACTTACACAAAAACTTTATCAAATACTAATTAGGCATCATTAGTATAACAGAATATATACTGTGTCAAATAACTCTTTGGGACTGAATATGTGCATGTCATGAAATTATATGGTGTCCTGTAAATGTATTTTAATATTGTCAGGTAACAAAGAACGTTTTTATATATTGTTTTGTCTTTGAAGAGTATACAGGTATTGTTCAAGTTTCCTCTGGTTTAAACATCATTGGCATCATCACATAGAGAAATAAACTTTATAGATTCCTTAACTGTGTTTTGATGGCTGCTAAATAACTTCCCTCCAGAAATCAGTTGTAGGGTCTTATTGCAAATTTTACCTTTTGATAATCATGTGATGATGTCATATATGAATATTAGATATCATCTGTATCTTTGAGGAAAAGATATGATGATAAAATGGAACTGAAAGAGTATTTGTCAACTATAAAAGAAGAAAGAACTACAAATTGACTAAGACGTACAGATGATGATGATTAAGTGTGAATGGTCTGTTTCGTGTGATGTGTCCTGTGTGATGTGTCTTAGTGTCTGTCATAAGAAGTTAAGAGAAAATTTTATGAGGAATCTATTATAACATTTTTAGGTAGTAGATCAGGTACTTGTGAATATTTGTAATTTTTAAAATGACAAAATATTCAAGCAGAGTGTGGCAAGATAGCTGAGAATGAGAAGCTTTCAGTCCCTAGAAAACTTGCTGAAAACTTCTGATATAAAATATTTTCTAAGAGACACTCATTACGGTGAGTGTGCGTGTGTGTGCATGCACACACACACACACACACACACACACACTCACATACACAGGCACACACACATACACACACAAATGATCAGTCAATCGGTGACCTGACAAGTGTAAATTAACACGTATTCAAAATTAGGCTAAGGAAGAGACAATTTGTATATTTTGAAAGCATGTAAAATTTTCCTTCAATATGCATGATATCATCATTTTTATTCTAAAATTTTTCACTCCATCTGATAATATATATTGATTTAAAACCTATTCATCATCTTGTCTTTGCCTTTGTGATGAGATCATAAAAAACAAGAATAGAGTGATAATTGCTCTCAGAAAAACATGTTAAGAATTTTCTCTCTGCTTATCTTGTGTATAAGAAGTCAGCCTTGTGTCCACTTTCCTAGGGCCCAATGCTCACATCTGTGCCTTAAGTTCCATAAGATGTCTAATTAGAATTCAAGTGTATCTTTTCTCTTCTCATAGGAGAGATTACACTTGAGGGTAGACAAGAACAATTTTATTTTTTCTACTTACTTCACTTCTATATTCTAGTTTATTGAATTAGTTTTTAATTTGCTTAACTTTTTTTTCTGGAAATCTTTCTTTGAGTTTTCATCTTTCTCTTTTCTCTTTTTCTTTCCCTTGACATGTTTAATCCCCTGCATAATCTCTCCCTCTTTTTCCTCCTTTCCACTATATTTTTCCTCTGTTCTCTTGACTTTGGAATATTTAATTTTGAAGAAAAATTAGGAGGACCTTCATGATTAAATTCATAATGAAACATGAAAAGGAAGTGACTAATGACCTAATATGTATATGCACTGTATAGAAATCATACATGAACTGCGTGATATAGGCTGGTTTTTCTGATTTGGGAAATCAACAAAGGATTTTTGGTGATAAAAAAAACTGAGAGTGAATATTCTTTGCCATTTGCTAAAAACCAAATGAAAATTAAGGCATGCTCTGAGCTCATACATCACTTAGAGTTTGAGATTCTTGAGGGAAAGAATGTAAGGCTTAGCACACCTGGAGTTCCACCCATAGGCAGAGTGGGAGTAAATGTATGAAGAAACAGAATGTTTGTCCTGAGACAGTCAAAAACTATTTAATTAATTGACTGCTTAAGACTAGGAGGAAATACTATCTAATTAAAAATAACATTAGGATGAATTTGAATGAGATTAAATAAACAGAGAACAGGCATTTTATTAATACATTCATGAATCCAAATAACAGTTAATAGTGGGAAGCATTCTATATACTAGATTATGGTTCTGAAAATTCAGTGTGAATCAACCAACTGATGTGCTTCAAGAGAGAGGACATCTTGATAGTATCACAGTATAATCCATTATTCTAAGTTTCAACTCCTTAAGGTAATGAGAGTGGGGTTACTCAGTAACGATATGACTATCATGTAGAGAAAGCAACGTACACTGGCAGGACTATTGTATGAACTCATTCAGAGATCTTGTCTTCAACAAAAACATAATAGCACTAATAAAGTAAGAGCATAATGTAGTACTAGTGATAATCCATTGGACTTTGGAATAAGTTCTGACATCCACTATAATTTTATGGGTAAAACCACTTTGTAAATTGATGACCAACAACAATGCAAAATCAAATTTTGGTGCATAACTTGGAGTTCTACTTTAAATTATAAACCTAGAAATACTGTCTTTCAATATGTTGTTTTATAAAATAACAAAAAAAATACAATTCTGTTTCTTATCATGTTTTGAAGCACTGGAATTCTAACTTATAAATCATAATAAAACATAGTAAAATACATAAAATATTGATTATCAAATTAATATTTTCAATAGACACCTAAATCTTTTAACAGTCAAATTATTTTTTCCTTCTTGACTTCCATCATTGTAACATGTGAAACTAAAGAACACGTTGAATTTAAAACAATATTAAAGCATAAATAGGGCAGATATGAAAATGTGTAACAAAAAGTCTGGTTTTTTAAGACTTTTGTAATATATTCTACTCGTTAATTTTTCTCTTATACATTCTTATATACATTTTAACGTGAAAAAATGTGTTTATTTTGTTTTATAGTAGTCTAAAAATGCAAAGCAACATAATTTATTATTTAAATACATAGCTATAGATTGTGTAAGAATCCACTCTTCTGTTTCATTATGCTTCATCACATTTATTACAGTATCAAAACAACATCATTCATAATACTAAATATATTCTTAGATTTTGAAAATTTCTGACGTTTTGCTGAATAAATTATTCTTTGATTGAACTAAGGAAAAATTTTAGAATTTACTCAGTAACAAGTTTATGTACATTTTAAAGATGTGTAAATATTCTGATTGTCAAAGGACCTTATGGCAATATTAGATATTGAAAGTTATTTCATCTGCAAATAAACAATCTGGGAGTATTCATTTGTATTTTAATAGAATGTCACCTCTCAAGCATGCTGTACAGTTGGACCCATGCAGAGTTTACAGTTGCTGATGACCCAGACTTCTTGTATTTATTGCTGGAGGCCTTTAAGGCACCCAACATTTTTGAAATAACTCCATTGTCTCAAAAATGCTTGTTTCATAAATGTTCATTTTTCAGATTTTAAACACACCACTATAGCTAACAGTATGATTTCATTTGTTTTTTTTTGCTTACTTTTAAATTTGCTCACTTATCATTTATTATTTTAAAAATTAGATAAAGTCTAATAAAATAATATTTACTGAATTGAACATTAGAAAGGGATTCTAGGGACTGTTGTGTTTAAGTCTAGTTCCAGCGGTGAAGAGGCTGAGCAATGAAGATTTATTGAACTTGAGCCCCGTTTTATGTAGTGATTTTCCAGGAAACAGGGAGTCCTAAGTATTCTTCATCTCAGAAGGCAGAGCAAACAATTAAACCTCAAATAAAACAAAATGATGAACTTAACTGTAAAATAAGAATTTAAAATATTTTATGTGTAAAGCATTCAGTCAAAGATTTACCATCGCTTAGTTTACCTGTGAAAGAAAAGGCCACCAAGAGAATGTCATTTTGGTTTTTATTTTTTCCTTCATTTTCTTGCTAAATATACAAAATGACTAGAACTTCCACTAGTGTTTGAAATTTATGCCAAAGAAAGTCCTCTGCCTTTTAAAGTACAGGAAAACAACACCATGTTAAAGACATTTTTATCTTCTTCAGAGTTATTTCAAGGCACTTGCACCCATTTTTGCAGCAAGCTGCCATTCTTACATGGACTTTTTTGAGCATATGGCAGTCCTGCTGTGAGCAGAATGAAGTCACACAGTTACTCTACACTCTTCAGGAGAGCAGGGAAGCGGAGTGCTGAGTGAGGGGCATGTTGCCTAGAGTGTCTCTCCTTTCACCACTCTATCATTCATACCATGAATCATAAGCATTTGCTTCTTGATGCAGATGCTTAGGTTTCCATAAAATTCTCTTTAACTGGCATTTCTTCATAATATCAATAGAGCTTTTGAGTAACAGAAGTTTTCAGAATCATTTCACCCTATTTCTTAGTAAAGTTTATAGATGTTCTTGATGAATAAACTTACAATAATACAAGCAAATGTGTTAGCAGTTTTCCTGAACTTTACCATTAGGAAGAAATTGAAGTTCAGGGAATTTTTTTTTCCAAAAAGAATAGCTAATTGTCACAATCCCATCTATTAACCTTTTCATTCTTAGTCTCTCTTTAAAACAAATTTCCACACAATTGAGCAACAAGCATGGGATTGTGGTTTGTATTATAAGAAAAGGGCTGATAGCTTTGTTAGGTGGGACTTATATTATTTGAAGATGCTAAGATATATTATTATATAATGGACTTAAAAAGCTAGCATTTCTGATTATTTAAATAAGGACATGATGATGGTACACATTAATATTATCATAATCCAAAGTGTTGTCGGACTAAAGAGAATGTTGTTGTCCTGTATTTAGATAGTGGTTTGATTGGTAGCATTGAGGTTTTAAACTCAGTGATTGCTTTCAAAAATCTACTAAGCATCCTTTGTCTTCACATCTATACAAAGGGAGGAGTTACTTTTACATATTTTTTTGTATCTTTGATTATAATAAGACAAAAGCACCTTCTATAACCTTTATATAAAGAAAATGTATTCTAGTAGTATAAGTCTTTTTTAAGTAAAGATACAAGTGAGCACATTAAGAAAAAAAGATCAACACAGATACTTTAAGATGAAACATAAGTAAACTGAGTGTTGCTAAAAAGTATTATAAGCAAGAATACTTAGCTGAACATTATTCATATTGCTATCATGTACAAGTTACATCAAAATAGTTTGTAATATTGCTTCATTGTCAACATCTGCTAGATTATTTTTTAAGTTTTAACCTGTTTCAATTTCTCTCACTTCAATATTACAAAATCATTTATTTTCTTTTTATTTGCTCTATCCTTGTGAATTCTCTCTGCTTTTTGAAAATGAGATTGCTTAAAAGAGGCTGTTGTGTAGTCCATATCTCCAAAACATTTCCTAAGAAACTATAGTTATCCACTGTCTTAGTTAGAGTTTCTATTACTGTGAAAAGACACCATGACCACAGCAAGTCTTTGGGTAAAACATTCAGTTGGGTCTGGTGTACAGTTTAAGAAGTTTAGATCATTATCGCCATGGCAAGAAAGCATGGCTTCCCCAGCTTTCTGTTCTCAATAATTTCTCTCACTGTTTAAGCTTGACTGACCAGAAACATGATCTGTAGAGTAGATGGGCCTCAAACACAGAGGCCTGTTGCCTTTTAAGCCCTGGGAGTAAAGGCCGTCATCACCACACATGATCCTGAGCTTTTCTTGCATTTCTTAAGTTAGAACCTTAGTTGAGTGGGATATTGCTCTGAGGTAACTACTCCCTCTATTCCATTCAGCATAAGGATTTCCTGTATTCTGTTTAGTTCTTTGAGTACTAGATTTATTCCCATTCCACATTCTGGTGCCTCAATTCTGCTCAAATTCAACATTTTATAACTTTTTTTAGACCCTCTTGTTCCCTTTCATATACATCTGCATAAACATGACCACTAATATCCATAAGACACAATATACACTAGGCTATTTTGAAACCTCATCTGTAAACTCAATGAATCCAAAATCAATTTTGCCTCAGTCAAATATTTTGGAAAAGGGCAGAAAGGGGCATATTATTCAAGAAAATGTCACAAGAAGTGTCTCTAGACCACATGGTAACACCTTCTCTGAAAACTTTTGTGTCATCCAGGCCTACACAGTCTAAATCATGCCTGGCACCACTACTTTCCATGATCCTACTGGTGTGGCTTCTTAAGCTAAACGTGAAATATTCACTATTTTCCTAACCCAAAGTCCAAAAGTACACATCCCTTCAACAACAACAACAAAAATGGGCTAGCCTATCATAGAAGTATCACAATCCCTGATAACAACTTATTTCATAGTTAAGATTTCCATTTCAGTGAAGAGACAGCATAACCAAGGCAACTCTTATAAAGGAAAAGGTTTAATTGGGTTGGCTTACAATTTCAGAAGTTTAGATCATTATCATCATAGCAGGAAGCATGGAGGTTTGGAGACTGACTTGGTGCTGGAAAAGGAACTGAGAGTCTATATCCGAATCTGCAAGAGCAGGAAGAGATTGTGAATTAGTAATTCTTGTTTAAGCTTCTGAGAGCTCAAAGCCCTATTGACTCACTTTTTCCAAAAAGCCACGTCTACACCAACAAGACCACATGCCCTAACACTGCTGCTCCCTATGACCCTATGGGGATCACTATTATTCAAACCGCCATATTTACCAACAATAGGATAATGAGAAATAGTCATAAATTCTATCTAGTGTCTTTCTTTTGAAATATACCAGTCATCATGTATGAATTTACTTATGTTGGGTAGAATGGTCCTATACTACATATTGGATGGTTCTTATTGACCATGGTGTGCTCATCCAGGTTTATTCAAAGCAAAAGAGCATTATAGTAACCTTAAGAGAAAGATAAGTAAATTTAAGAAATAGAAAGTGAATATTTCTGAATATGTTAACATAAAGCTTTCTCAGTTGTTTATAAGTGTTGTCACCTAGAATAGATAAACAAAAAACAGGCAGTGATGATTCTCACTCAATGGAAGAAGGGCATGTACCTTGGACAGAGTGCTATATCATGGGCTGACATCAAGAACAAGGATCTTCCATTAACCAGCCTTGCCAATTTGAACTAATGGCATGCTATTTAATCTAAATAAATTAAAATCATGACGTTGCTATTCTCCCTTTCCCCATCATCCTCCTGCATTTTTGAGGTGTTAAGGGAATCTGTTGGTAGAGTTCAAAATTTTTAACACAGTAAATATTCCTAAGAATCTCCTGGGGATATTGTTAAGCTATGTCTTTCATTTTCACAGGTATGTAGGATAACTTGAGGGTCTGCTTTCTGTTTTAGGCAGTGACACAACTAGTTGAGCAAGGTTATAGCCATTTCAGACTCATTTTGGCAGAGATCAAGGACAAAAACTACAGAGAACCAGTAAGGACAGGATAGCAAATGGAACACTGATGTGACTTAAGTAGTGCTTTGATCCTTGAGTAGACATGCATAGAGCTGAGTAACTTTGTGTTAACTGAAACTATCAAAGCACATCTATATTTACCTTGCTTTAAAGAGAATTCAGCTTTTTGTTACAAAATGTTTAAGTGAAGAACGTGTAGACAACACAAGAAGCAAGATCTCAGGGATTAAGCAATGGTTCTGCTAATTATTTTAATATTTTTTTGTTCTTCACTACACTGCTGAAGTTTAAAAGGTTAGAATAGATTGTACTATCTTATCTGTTTTTTTTTTTTGAGAGAGATTGAAGCATAGTCACTATTCTCCAAACAATTGTTGCTCTTTTGTATTTATAGGCAATAGAGTGGAAATACATACTCTTTAAATAGTGGACAGAATATTAGGTAATGGAATATTAGTTTACCTTGTGTAAGAAAATGCCAACATTACCAATTTCATGTTAAATGTGCTTGTAAAATTCCAGTGAAATTTACTAACCAAGACCAGCAATTATAAATAAAATAATTAAACAGTAAATTATTAGTGTTCAAAAGAGATCTTAGAACATACTAAATAAAATTATAATATTAAACTGTAAAGCAAGTTAATAGTTTGTTTGGAGCTCTTGGAAAATAATTCAATTAAAATTAAAAGGTTGAAACATTTCTAAAGTGTAGAAAGTATCTGTAAGCCTCTAGCAATGGTAATTTCCCATATGTTAACTTCATTATACCAACTATAGGGATACCTAAAGAGAATAAGAAATCTCACATTTTACATAAAATCCTGACATTTTGCAGCACACCGTAGCTGTAAGACCTGCTGTGCCAAGTGTTAAGAATACATCTGTTGTTATGTAAGCAAGAGTCAGGGATTCCTGAATTTGCTCCCTTTTTAGGAAGAAAGGACAATCACAGATAAATTTAAGAATATTTTTCTATAATTGATCATGTGAATGTTCAGTCATTTATTAAACTGAATACTGTCTCCTAAACAAAAGTAATACATTTAATTCTATTTACAGGACCTATAAACTTTATCAAAATACCCCTTATCTATATGTAGTAAAATGCAATACTTCCTTATAATGCTCAATATAGTTTTAAGTTCTGAATATGAAAATCTTCTACACATCAGTTATCCTTAAGTGGATAAAAGTTTAGAGGTCGAATCTTGTTTTATTCTGGAGTGTTTAGCTTTGGGTTCTTAAAGACCTTCCATGAGTGTCATGCTGAGTAGCTGTTCTACGTTTTGTGCACATTTCCATGCATTCCTACTTAACTGACTCCTTTTGTTAATGGTTTGAGGTTTGTAACTTGGCTTAGAAGTGAAAATTGTACTACAAATCTGAAAGAAAATAGGTGATGAATTAATACGAAGTATTTTTAATTTAAAAGGAATAATTCAAAACCATTAAGACTATGATATAGCACAAATAGAATTTGCTTGACAATGAAAAAATTTAAAAATTCTGGCTATAACCGAAATTAACATTACACATGTAAGCTGTAAGCTCACATAACAGAAAAGACAAGATTTTAAATTCTAAGAAACACACTGACATATCATGCTCCTACAGTGGTTTTCAGCAAAGCACGTAAGGTTTTTAAATAGGTATGAAATAAATATGTGTCTTAAAAATTGAGTTGTTTGTATATTTTCACGTTTAAAAAACATACTGATTGAATTGTATATCTTTCTAATATGTATGGCCCAACAAATAATCTCTATATTTCTGAACATAGCTAGTTGTACCTTCACATTTCTTTTCAATCAGGCCCATTATTACTTCTATGTATAAAAAGTTCTACTTTAATTTTATTTTCAGCACATTTTAAAATGAAGTGCTTTGTAATGATGATTCATTCATGCCTCTTTAGGATATTAAGGAATTTTTTTTAGGTTTTTCTATATATTCTAGACATTGTTAAATACTACTTACTCCATGGCTAGCTATATATATATATATATATATATATATATATATATATATATGAAACCTATGAAGAAAATATCATTACTTAATTTTTATTTTTTCTATTGGATATTTTATTTATTTATAATTCAAATGTTATCCTCCTTCCCAGTTTTCCCTCTGCAAGCCACCAAGCTCTCCCCCTCCCACTCCCCTTCTTCTATGAGGGTGTCCCCCGCCTACTTCCTACCCACTCGCACCTCAGCAGCCTAGCATTCCCTTACTCTCGGTCATCAAGCCTCCATAGGAGGCTACACAGGACCAAGGGCCTCTCCTCCCACTGATATCCAACAAGGCAATCCTCTGCTACAAATACAGATGGAGTCGTGGGTCCCTCCATGCGTACTCTTTGGTTGGTGGTTTGGTCCCTGGAAGCTTTGGAGGGGTCTGGTTGACTGATATTGTTGTTTTTCATATGGGTTTGCAAACCCCTTCAGCTCTCACAGTCCTTGCCCTAACTTCTTCATTGGGGTCTCCTGCTCAGTTCGATGTTTGCCTGTATGCATTCACTTCTGTATTTGTCAGGCTCTGGCAGAGCCTCTCAGGAGACAGCTATACCAGGCTCCTGTTGACAAGTGCTTCTTGGCATCAGTAATTGTATCTGGGTTTGATGCGTGCAGATGGGATGGCCTTTCCTTTTTACTCTGTTCCATTCTTTGTCCCCGCATTTCTATTTTAGAGAAGAAATTCTGAACTGATATTTTGAGGTGGGTGTCTGACCCCGTCCCTCAACCAGAGGCTGGATATGGTTTCTACAGGCTATCTCTTCCTTCTGTTGGGTATTTTTGCTAATGTCCTCCCTATTAGGTCCTGGGAAACTCTTGGGACACTGGTATCTGGGACTTTCTAGTGGCGACCCACAGTTTCTCATTTCTGACTGCTACACATCTCATTTTAAATTCCTGACCCTCTGGACATATTCCCCCCTCTCCTCCTGTATCTGAATACCCCCTCTTCTCTCTCCCTCTCTCACCAAGAACCCTGCTGTCTCTCTCCTTCCCGAGATTATTTTCTTGTATATTAGTATATATACTCATATTTACCTGTGTATGATGGGGTAAATCGTGAGATATTCTCCATAGTACCCTGCAAACATCTCTTCAGCTCTTTTTCTAAGGCATATACTGATGACATAATCACTTGTAGAGAATAAGTTCCCAAAACTTCCTTGATTCAAGCAATAATAGATCTAGTGAAACAATGTAAACTTTAATATTTATTGACTTGAATACAGGGAGTTACTGCAAATTACCAAATCCTGTTCTCCTATTGAGGCTGATATTTTAAATTTCCCGGAGAAAAGTTAATCACAAGAATAGAATTGAGGATTCTGGACTGGAGAGATGCCTCAGCCGTTAAAGGCTAGGCTTACAACCAAAAATATAAGAAGTGAGGATTCTGATTACATTAGATTGGCCATATTACTTTGGTCTGAATTCTGTTTCCAAACAATTAACACTAGACAGATGAATTTCTTAAGACAGAATGGAAACATTAAGCAATCAATTGTACATTTACAAGACTTGAATGCGGGTTTCTAATTTTCAGTCCAGTGAAAGAAGTAACACAAATACTGAAAACATACTAACCTTTAAGGAAAAAATGTCTTTAGATTTTAATTTGTCTCTGTTTTTCTATAGAAAGCAATTATTTAAAGATTTTTAAGTAACGAGTTATTTGATCTACAAAGAAAAACCCACAATTTTGTGTGATAAGAAGACAATAGATTTAAAAATAATTTTCGTAGGAAGTTGTAGAATACATGTTTGCTTTCTCCATAATATGTGGGATGTTAGCAGCTGTTGTTTGTGTTTTTAAACCTGCACACTTTACATTGTGCAAAGGTTTTTAATTGAAAATTACATGCATACAATGTGTTTTGTTAAAAACTAAACCCATAATTATCTCTTTTTCAATTCTACCCCAATCTCCTTCCACTATTTTCCCTCCAAACTTATGACGTTATTTAATACCTTGCATATTAGTACATTGCCAATTTAAAGATATTCCATATCCTCAAAATCAAATATTTAAGTTATGAATGTTTCAATTATTAAAATGAACAGAGCAATCCTGTCAATATAGTTCATTTGTTGAATAAAAGGAAAAGTTAAGCTTAAAATTAATTTAAAATGAAAACTTGTAACGGTATAACTATATACCATACCTTAAAGTACAACATTGAAATGTCCTTATTATTCATGTAAAATTAGGTGATACAATAAAAAATGCACCAAAATTCAGTAAACTAAACATTATGTCATTATTGGCTGTAATGGGCTTCCTTTGAAAAAAATAGTAATGGATATTTTATTAACTGAGCCAGATTTATACTATAATCATGTTACTAATCAGATGCTTGTAATAACAAATACTGTAAAACTGGAGATTTGAAATAAATAATTATCCTATCATGTCAGCATTTAACATTAAAATTGCAGTGATTTCTGATAATCTTGATTATATCTTGTCATTTTCTTCTATAATCTATTTAGTATCAAAAATTAAATTATTTCAAATAAAAGTATTTATTTCACCAATACTAAATGTTTTCATTTCACCATTTAAGGTCTTTAAAATGTAAATTGCAGTGCTTTTCCAAGTGTACATTCCAAAAATAATAGTTTTGCATATTAAATAGACTCCTTTGTTATTGTGTAGCAGATAGATTATTCAGGCATTTCAAATGAGGTGCTTAAAGCCAGGAGATGTCTTTTGATTTTATAATATGTAATTTCTCTGATAGAAAGATCTCTTAACATTAACTCCTCATATTTACATAGCATGATGATTTTTACCAATAAAGACACTGCCAACATTGTCTCCACTATTTCCATGTCTTCCTTGCCCTGCTTATCATGCTCAATCTGTTTTGGCTTGCAATGATATTCTAACATAGACAACTATTTTGCACACATACATATACACACAAACACACACACCCATAATAACTGATTGAAAACAAGCTCTTATTTGTATATGATTATATACATACTTTTGTTATTTCATACTAAAATATCTTAAGTAAGACTTTTCAACTGATTAACACAAAACTTAAATAATATCTAAATGCATTATTAAGTCAAGCCACCTTAAATTTTCACCTAGTGAGGTTGCATTTGCATGGGTAAGTGCTTCCCCTGGAGTCACTCAGAAGTGAGAATAAAGCACTGACCAGGTGCTCATGACTGTAATCCCAATCCTTCTATCATTGATGAATACGACTTTACAACAAACCTAAGGTACACACCAAGGCAATGTCTAAATTAGTCGAATTATGATGATCACAAATCACTCTTTAAAGATCCATACCAAAGGCACTTTATCAAATACTATGTAAAATAAAGTTTTTATGGATTCTGAGGAAACTAGTTAATAAAGGTTCTAACCACCCACACTGAAGATTTTAGCTTGGTCCCTGGAACCCTTATAACACAAAGAAATGAGCAAAACAAGACCTGAAATTTGTCTGCTGACCTCCACACTGATGCTACAGTCTGTCTACACAGACAAACACATACACACAGAGGTATTCATATACAAACAGGTATGTACACACACACACACACACACACACACACACACAAAAGTGTGTGCAGACATATGCATACAAAACACTCAAAAATAAATGTGAAAACATAAAAGAGATAAAACTTTCTTTTCATGTAAATAACTTTCAAATATTTTTAGCACATTTATGTTTTAAAACACATCCTTTAGTCTACCAATTTAATGCACATGTTTTTGGATTTATACACAGCTTTATCTATTTTGGTGTGGATAATGGAACAGCATCACAATGAGAAAATATATCCCTTATGATCAGCATTAACAGAAAAGGTTCAACTCCCCAAATAATGAGAAGATATTAACCACCTGTAATTTATTTTGATACAATGGAGCAAATTGTTCTGACATCAGTCATACTGCAAAGATCAAAGATAATGTGTGAAAGTTATTGGCATAAATACTACAATATAATTATTCCAATTATATTAATTTTCTAATATGCCAATGTCTTTGTTAATTCAATTAAAAATTAAAGTTCATGATAGTATTTCCATTCTTCTAATGCCTCAACAACCATTTGTTTGCAAGTATAATTAAACCTACAAAATTAATGAAATTAAGTGGTTAATGATGGACAGTCAAGGTTACATATTTACTCTAAAATTTAGACATTTCTAAAGGAATTCGTACACGTGTATCAGTTATCTCCCTATATAATATTTGGAATTCTACAATGTTCTATATTTTACTGCTAGGTGTTTTTAGTGCCTTCTTTATTTCTTATTTTCCTCCTAGTACCATCAATCAAACTTAAAAGAGTAGTTTCTTTAACTTGCATAATTCCATGCTAACAAAATTTGTTAACTTGAATTTCATTTTCAAAACTGTATTTCCTGATACATGTTTTTGTTTGTTTTCTTAACTAGTGAAAAAGGCCATAGATTTTAAATCTAGAGGATTTAAGTTGTTTCCAGGGAAAGACAACAGCAACAAGTTTTCTCTCTGTGAGTGCACTCCTTTTTGTTACTTTCTCTAGTGCAAGAGTGAAGTCTGTTGTGTCTGTGGTGTCTGTCTGTGTTTTATCGAAGTGTCTGTGTATTTACCAAATAACTGCATTAATATTTTTATAACATGCATGATGATTATTAAATATCTTTTGGATTTAAATGTATATTAGTTTAATGGTAATTCACTGAACTCATAATTTATTTTTGCTAAAATTTATTGCTATGTGAAAAATACTTTGATCTCATATGATAATAATACAAATTTTTATATTTGGTGTATAAGGACAAAATGAAGATGATTATCAGTGTTGTAGGTTTCTTTTAGCAACACTGGTCTGAATATGGCTCAATTATCATAGACAAACATTAAGAAACATTCCAGTGTGACTTTCCCATTTAAAAGGTTTTTGAACTTGGGATATTTTATTTAAATAAAAACAAATCCCATAATGTTTTCTAAATAAATTTTGTAATTATTTCTGAATTTGAAAATATCAAATAAATAATTTTTGTCACAGCTGGGCTTTTATGTTCTAGTGCCATCTATTTCAAAATAAATCACAGATGCAAAGTCTATGCTATCATAAGTATAGAAAGAAAAACTTTCAAAAGAGCTGTGCCTGTATGTCAGAGAATGGAACTGCATGGTTGAAATTCCCAATCACATTATATATATATATATATATATATATATATATATTTGAAGAATATTATATATATTTGAAGAAATGTTAAGCTAGAAGTATCTGAATTCTAAAAGACAATAAAATACCTATATGAGCTACTGCTAAAATGTATACCATTATTACTTATTCTTGAACAAAGTCACACTATAATTAAATTTTTGTTCAAATTCAAAATCTAATTAAAGTAAATTTTTAACCAATCCTTTATCAACACTCATTTATTACTATTTTACAAAAAGTTTACCTGTATTCTTACTCATATATACAAATAATAAACTACCACTTCAGTTATTATGCCAACTATAGGAAACTTGTCTATATTCTTTATGTTATCAATAGGCATAATTAGAAAAATTTTAAGGTAATTTTTGTATATCATTATTATATTTGAATTTATAAAACTGAAATCATCTGACTTTGGAAGCTGCATTATAGATACTTTCAAAATACTTGGCTTTCACTTATGGTTGCTTTATATATTTTGGGTTAAAGAATATTTTTCTTTACCGTTAAGCAATATTTCAAAAACAATTCTAGAATATATATGTATTAGAATATATTTTATACATAAAATGTTTTAAATAGTTTGGAAGAGCATTCAACTATCCTAAAAATGAAAAAAAATGCCTGAGTACAATGGGTTGCCCAAAATATTATTAAGTTTAATAATTCCAGCATATCAGATCATAGCATAGCTATAAGACAAGAAAAATACATGTTGTCAAAACTAAATATGATATGTACTACCATTTTTCTATAAAACTATAAAACTTTGACTCTCTACATGCTTCTTTTGGAAATTTAAGTAAAATAATCTCATACTCGCTCATTATTTTCTCGTTTTGTCCACGAAAATATCACTTCCCACTCCGTACTTTAAGCTTCCAATAGTTCTGGATAATTCAGTCCGTGTGCAGATTTTACCTAATCTATGAAACTGTCTAATTTGGTTGTTATAACATGTTAGTCAAATAGACATTTTATTATTTTAATGGGACATAGTTACAACCCTAAAAGAGAATTTCAGTATTTTGGTTGCATGAAAATATACCTGTCCATTATTTAGTTCTAAAGTAATAAAACAAAATGTGAATATGAAGGAAAAATGTGAATAATTTTGATCATAAATTTAAACAAGGTTCTGAATAATACAGTCTATATACAATATTCTATTTTAATATGGATAATTCCTAGATAGATAAAAACAAGTTACTTGTTACACTTTTTTATAGATGCAATATAGTAGCCCAATGTTACTTAAATTTTATTTACCCCAACATATTTACCCAGCATTGAACAATTTGTTTCAAAACCGTATTATCTCATTTTTATTTACCAAGGTATTATCATTTTAATTTTAATCACAATTGCCTATTTTCAAGTAAGTAAGGTCTCAGCATTTCTTATTATACGTTTAATACAATCCAAAATATTAATGCACTTACACTATTATTAGATATCCATCTTTTAACTAAATCTGAAAGTTGAAATTATATTTCTTCTAACTAAAAAGAATTGGTTTTCTGGACTTACTGAACATAAATGTGAATATGTTCATCAAAATAGATGCTTGTCAAGACCTGCCTTCCGGACATACTTACCTTGCACAAATTAGCTGAGTGTTCATGACGCTCAGCATTCTGGGTGTCAAAGTGAATCACTAAGGCTATTTCAAGGCTTAACCTTCTTTAATGTTTTAAGTTAAAGAATTGCACAATTCATCTTTCTCCGCAAAGGAACTTTGGCAGTCTAAGCACAAACGTGTAGATTTTCTTTTAAAAAGTGAAATACTATATACTATATTATAAAAATATTACAAAAACTAATTGTCATAAACTTAAAATGGTGACTTACTCATTTGGTAGGGCTCTCTAGAATATAGCATGGAATTATAAAAAACTTTGAGCATGCCAAGTGATCATGATTATTTCCTATATCAAGTCCATGTTTTGTCTCTTGAACCGTACACTACACAGTGTCTCTGCTATGCTCTACTAGAATAATGTAATAAAGGGATGAAGAAAATTTATCCTTAATCCTCAAGGACCCACTGCTTTTCCCAAGAAACTAAATGAAGTAAGAACCAATTGTTTATAAGATATTAAGTGTATTTGTACAAAACTAACACAACGCTGTTGATACTTTAGTGTTCAATATTAGAACAATATCCAAAGTAGTATATATTTATAGTTTGAGCAAATCAAACATAAAATTTAAATAATAATAAGGTAATGAGGAAGAAGTGGTCATATGGAAGTTCATTTAAATCAGAATCAACCCATTTATATTTTTAGAAAAGAAACATTTCAATAACAAAATCTATTTGATATAAAAGGATTTTTAAGTTAGAATATATACTGTAATAAAAAAAAGTATGGATTTCTGAGGTATGTTTTGAACTTATATATAAGAAAAATATTTTTCTTTATAAAATAAATAATTCAGTTTTAGGATCATTCTTCTGTTGTATGTCCAAAAAATGATTCTCAATGCTTTAAAAATGTTAATGAAGAAAACATACTTAAATGGTTGAATGCAAAAGGCTGTCCTACTAGTGATGCTCTCCTCAAGAGTCAACATCCTACTTTAAGAACATTCGTATGCATCCAACCTGCAAGTTACTATGGAAATTACATGCATTTGAGAAGTAGAGATGACCAATTGCTTCAAAAGCATTAAGCATTGAATGCAACCAATTGAATAATACTCACTACATTTGAATGTCTTCTTACGTACTGAAATTTCTGTATAGTAGCAAGAACAGAATAATATATAAAGGTATGCACACAAAAATGTAAATTAAAATTCTATGAAGTCAGTTAATCAAGCATGTCAAAAATATAGCATGTCCTTGTTTTGAGATAAAATGTGAGATAACCTGGATTTTCAAAAAAAATATATAGGTAATAACTATGTCATTCAAACCTTTCTAGACACTGGCATTAATTAGTTATGTGGCATTGAACACATCTTTCAATTGATCAATGCTTCAGTCTGCTCACCTCCAGGAGTTTTATCACAATAATAGTTAACTTGAAGTGAAGACTTTTTGGAGGATGGAAGTAATTATATAAAGTGTCTAGAATGATTCCTGATCCATAGAAAAATGCAAATAAATATTTTAATATTTATGTAAAATATTATACAGTATTACATTTGAGACAATAATAATGGTTGTCTTGAAAATGAGAATTTGATTTATATCTTATATACAGTCACAGGACCCTTATGGATTATTATGTGTTATGTATTGTACTGTAATTTATGCCATGTACTGCATTATATAACAAGATAGTTAAACTATGATTAGGCCACCCTTTAATCCACACAGTTTAAAAAGTGACAGTTTAAAAACATTCTAATGTCAAGCCTTTCAAGAATCAGAAATACAACATTACCATGAAAGTTCTCATTCAATGAGAACAATGTATAAGGATGTGTTGACAATCTATTAGAGAATATGTATTAAAAACTGATTTCTCTTAGCTTTTACCACTATTTGAAAGTAACTAAACTTTAAGGTATTATAAATGATATAAACTTAAATGCAGAGTGTAATAAGAAAACAAAAATCACTAATCTTTTAGCTGGCAAATGCTTTAAAATTATATAAATACTATCGATATAAATGTTAAAAGTTCTGGGAGAAATAGGTTTTGAGTAACAAGATAAGAATAAGCAATTATCGGGGTTGGGGATTTAGCTCAGTGGTAGAGTGCTTGCCTAGCAAGCGCAAGGCCCTGGGTTCGGTCCACAGCTCTGAAAAAATAAAAAAGAAAAAAAAAAAAGAAAAGAAAAGAAAAAAAAAGAATGAGCAATTATCGTTTCTAAGAAGAGGAGCCAGAACTATGCATTAAACTATTTTAATGTTTTAAAATCTAGAAATAAGTTGTATGGAAACATGAAGAAAATTTATATACAGTGTCATACACTGAAAGGAGCTATATTTGGGCAACACATACATATTGTTAACTAGTAAGAAATAAAATTGACTCAGTATATGATCTAGTCTTTTGAGGTATTAAAATGACACAAAGTACATTGGAAAAATTTAGCAACCATTTCAGACACACACTAGGTTGAGGGTAGGCCATATTATTACCCTGGATATTATAAGTTGGTTAGATTGCATCTGAGCAGCAATGAAGTATCAATGGAAACTTTGGAAACGGATTCATAGAAAATCCGATACTGATAACAGATTCAGAGACAGAAGCTATAAGAGTAGTGGTAATGTTTCAAACAATGAAAAATAAAAAATAAATAAATAAGACTAGCTCTGTGTTAATAACTTTGAATTAATCAGTTATTGTGGAATTAGCCAACTCCAGACTGTGACCCAGACAATTCTCACAAAGGTTAAGAGGAATTAAATAGCAATTTGAAAAAAAACACTTAAATAAAAATTGCCATGTGCAATGAACCCATAAGCACATAATAGATTTGGCAAGTACTAATTTGTTATGATATTTATGGAAGCATTTTTTTGAATGATCAGAGGAACTATACCATTATGTATATCTATTTGAGGAAATGATGTATTTACAGTAGACCCAACTGTGAGAGAACACAGGCAAAGCTGTGTTATTTTTAAAATAAGGATGGATTTGGACCATAAAAATTAAGCCAAATTTTTATGCAACTGTCAGCTTTGATTTTACATTAGAATCACCTCCATAGTTCTTTCTATGTGTCAATATATGCTGACAAAAGGTGTTGCCTAGGTACCTAGCTACTTTCTGGGTTTTTTTGTTTTTGTTTTTTTAAGATTTATTCATTTATTATATATAAGTGCACTGTAGCTGTCTTCAGATACACCAGAAGAGGGCATCGGATCTCTTTACAGATGGTTGTGAGCCACCATGTGGTTGCTGGGAATTGAACTCAGGACCTCTGGAAGAGTAGTTGGGTGCTCTTAACCACTGAGCCATATCTCCAGCTGCTTACTTTCTAATACTATGTCCAGGTAGAGCGAGAACTGGGCATCATTACTTTCTACAAAAGAATCTACAGATGATTCTGCTCTGCAGTGCAGTACAAGGACTACCATAAGCTACATTCGTTTTCCTCTGTACCCTGCTCTTTTCTTTAAAGGAACACAAGAGCTTATAAGGATATAAACAAAAGAAGAAACCCACAGACTCACTCTAAGATTGATGTATTACAATGTCAGTCAGATATTCTAGAACTGATGATCATGAATTTAAGGCATTATACAATATCAATGAGGCCAACCATAGTTGTATAATTAGATACGGTTTCAATATGAACAGTGAAAAAACCATGCATCCATATATATATATACATATACAAGCATACATAAATAAACTTATCATAAAATACATTTTAATTACCCAATGTGATCACACTTGCTTCACTGAAAAAAAAATTAACAATTCATCATTAACTGAATTATCCTTAAAACTGTGATTATATACAAAGTAGTTTAATCTAAAAGTTATAGAAATTGTAAGAATATAGCCAATTTTGTTTTCCAGCATCATCAAGATATAATGAAACACTGTAATTTACATTTTTTATTTTGCTATTGGCAAACCAAAATGCTTCCGTATACAAGAGTGTTAAAAGAACTCTCTTTTTCATATTGCATTTTATTAAAATTTAAAAACAACTTGGGCTCAGGCAACATAGTAACAACAACCACTCTGGATGATAATTAATGAAAAAAACATAACAAAACACTGATTCCTTTGGGCCATTTAAAATGTAAATGTAATTAAAACTAAAGTATCCAGTGTTGGTATGTTATATTCAGAATAGTATATATCATTAATGCAGTTTTCAGATTTTCTTTTCTGATGTGTTCTTAAACAAAAACATTATTTTCACTGTATTGTTTTCTGAAAAGGTATTTAATTTGCTAGAATAATATATAACAGCATATTTCTGTATATTTTTATCATTGACTTTCTAAGCAAACATATTGCCTATTTGTTCAATCATTTTGTTGTTTTTTTTCTCCTGCTACAGTAAATGAAGGAGGTATTAAAACAGCTTCCAACTTATGTCCAGATCCTGGAGAACCAGAAAATGGGAAGAGAATTGGATCAGATTTTAGGTAATATTTTAAATTAATTTTATTACATATCTTTCCATTTCTTTCAGTTTAAAGATCAAGCATAACTGATAATATAGGAATGTGGATTTAGTGAACTTAAACTATGCAAGCCAGATTCTATAGGTATGATACTATTAATAATTTGTCAGTGTCTTGTCCCTGAACCTAATCCAATTGTTTTATGTTTTTCTCCATGTAATTTGATGTTGGCTATGGGCTTATTGTATATTGCTTTTTTGTGTGTTTAGGTATGTGCTTTGCTTCCTGATCTTTCCAAAATTTTTGTAACGGAAGAGTGTTGGATTTTGCCATAGGCTTTTTCAGTACCTAATAACTTAATCATGTGGTGTTTCTTTGTTGTTTTTGTGCTGTTGTTTGTTTTGCTTTGTGTCATTTTGTTCATTTATATAACAGATTACCTTGATGGATTTTGGTATGTTGAATGACCCCTGTACCTCTGCAATGAAGCCTACTTGTTCATGGTGGATGATGTTTTTGATGTGTTCTTGTATTTTGTTTGCAAATATTATATTGAATATTTCTGCATCAATGTTCAGAGGGAAAATTGGTCTGAAATACTCTTTCTTTGCTGAGTCTTTGTGTGGTTTGTGTATCAGGGTGACTGTGGTCTCATAAAATGAATTTGGAAGTGTTTCTATTTTGTGGAATAATTTGAAGATATTGTTTTTTTTCTCTTTTTAAATGCTTTCATTAAAATCATCTGGCTCTGGACATTTTTGTTTGGGGTATGATTAGTGATTGCTTCTATTTTCTTATGAGTTAGAGGTCTATTTAGATTGTTTGCTTATTTTTATTTAACTTTTGTAGTGTTATCTATCAAGGAAATCACACATTTAAGTTTTTCCAGTTTTGTGGAGTAAAGTTTTTTGTAGTAAGTCCTAACATTCTTAAATTCCCTCAGTGTCTATTGTTACATCCCCCTTTTCAGATTTTTAAGTTAGGTTGGATAAGAATTTGTATATCTTGTAGACTTATTCAAAGAACCCTTGGTTTGTTCTTTGGATGACATGAACTTCTGGTTCATTGATTGCTCGTATTGCTCTCTTTGTTTCTAATTGAGCAATTTAAGCCCTGAGTTCAATTATTTCCTGCCACCTACTCTTCTTCGGGCATGGTTTCTTATTTCTGTGTTAGAAATTTTAGGTGTGCTATTAAGCTGTTAGTATAAGACTTCTTCAATTGTGTTATGAAAGTACTTAGTGCTATGAACCTTCCTTTTGCACTGCATTTGTTGTGTTGCATAAGTTAGGAATGTTGTGCATTCGTTTTCACTGAATTCTAGAAAGTCTTTAAATTCTTTATTTCTTCCCTAACCGTGTGGTCTCTAAGAGTATTGTTCAGTTTCCATTATTTGTAGGGTTACTGTTTCTTCTGATGTTGAAGTTCAGCTTTAATACTGGGGGATTGATAAAATGTAAAAGTTTACTTCATTCTTGTATCTGCAGAGACTTGCTCTGTGACCAAGTATATATGGTCAGTTTTGGAGAATGTTCTATGAGGTACTGACAATAAGATATATTCTTTGTCCTTGGATGAAATGATTTACAGATATTGTTTAGGTTCATTTGAATCATAACATTGGTTAGTTTCACTATTTCTCTGCACTGATGACTTGACCTTTGTTGAGAGTTGGCTGTGGTAGTCTCTCATTATTAATGTGTAGTATTTAAACTTTATTAATGTCTCTTTTTTATTTTATTAATGTCTCTTTTAAATAAATGTGGGTGCCTCACAAACAACTAAGAACTGGAAAAACTTCTAAAAAAAAAAAGCTCAATCTTCTTACTATAGTAGAAGGTTACCACTAATAAAATAAATCACTCACTACAAACACATGTCTAAGTCTGTTTGTAATATTAAGGTAGTTGTAGTAAACACTCAAGTGCAGCACAGACATATAATAAGAAACTATCTTAAAAAATTACAGGGAGGGGGGAGGGAGTGGGTAGATGGCTGGAGGAGTACCCTCAAAGAAACAAGGGGAGGGGGAAAGGATTGGGGGTTGCTGGAGGGAAAACCAGGAAAGGGGAAACATTTGAAATGAAAATAAAATATACACTAAAAGAAACAAACTAAAAAATAAAAAGATAATAAATAGAGTAACCATATGGTCTTTAAAAACTTTTAAAAAATATCACGTAAATATTTCATTTTTAATAGGCAATCTTACATTCATCTGTTTCACTGTTGAGAAAAAATGTATTAATTTGTCCATTATACATAGCCCCTTTATTTCTTATAAACCATCGCAAATATTTACCAATATAGCTCCATGTTACACCGGGAAATCTGAAGCTCCATTGGTGTTGATAAAGTCTATAGACATTAAATTTTAACTCAAGATGTTATGATTTAAAGGGATCATTGTTTTAAAATTGCTTACTTGGTTTGTAAAGCAATTAAATTCCTCAAAAACTCACTTTCAACATATATTATACAATCACCCTGATTTGTTTTCTTCTTTTTTTTTTCAAATCTACATTATGGTCTTTCTTCTTGTTGAACTTCATATGGTCTGTGACTCGTTTCTTAGGTAGCCTGAGCTTTTGGGCTAATATATAGTTATCAGTGAGTGCATACCATACGTGTTCTTTTGTGACTGAATTATCTCATTCAGGATGATATTTTCTAGTCCCATCCATTTGCCTATGAATTCATGATGTTTTTTTTAATAGCTGAGTAGTACTCCATTGTGTAAATGAACCACATTTTCTGTATCCATTCCTCTGTTGAAGGATATTTGGGCTCATTCCAACTTCTGGTTATTATAAATAAGGCTGCTATTAACATAGTGGAGCATATATATATATATATATATATATATATATATATATATATATATATATGACTTGAACAATGCTCTATTCAATGATAACTTGATCAAGAAAGAAATTAAAGACTTTTTAGAATTTAATGAAAATAAAGTCACAACATACTCAAACTTACTGGATATAATGAAAGCAGTGTTAAGAGGAAAACTCATAGCTCTAAGTCTTTCCAAAAAAAAAAAAATGGAGAGAGCATACATTAGCAGCTTGACAGTTCACCTAAAAGCTCTAGAATAAAAATGAGCAAATGCACCCAAGAGGAGTAAAAGGCAGGAAATAATCAAACTCAAGGCTGAAATCAACCAAGTAGAAACAAAAGGACTATACAAAGAATCAACAAAGCCAGGAGCTGCTCCTTTGAGAAAATCAACGAGATAGATAAATCCTTAGCCAGATTAACCAGGGGGCACAGAGGGTGTATCCAAATTAACCAAACCAAAAATGAAAAGGGAGACATAACAACAGAATTTGAGGAAATTAAAAAAAAATCATCAGATCCTTATATTCAACAAAACTGGAAAATCTGGGTGATATGGACAATTTTCTAGACAGATACCTGATGTCAAAGTTAAATCAGGAACAGTTAAACCCATCTAAACAATGCCATAACTCCTAAAGAAATAGAAGCAGTTATTAAAAGTCTCCCAATTAAAAAGAGCCCGGATGGATTTAGTGCGGAGTTCTATCAGACCTTCCAAAAGACTTCATACTCATACTGTCCAAACTATTCCACAAAATAGAAACAGAAGGAGCACTGCCCAATTCCTTCTTTGAAGCCACAATTACTCTCCTGTATTTCTTTAATGGAGTTATTTATGTCCTTCGTGAAGTCCTCTATCATCATCATGAGATGTGATTTCTAAATCTGCATCTTGCTTCTCCTGTGCATTGGAATATACAGGACCTTTGGTTAACTGGGTTCCAATGATGCCAAGTAGCCTTGGTTTCTGTTGTTTAGCTTCTTGTGCTTGCCTCTCTGCCTCTGGTTATCTCTGGTGTTAGTTGGTTTTTCTGTCTCTGACTGGAACCTGTCCCTCCTGTGAACCTGTGATCTGGTGATCTCAGGAGTGGCAATGTTCCTAGGAGACCAGCTCTCTCTGGGCAGGATTTGGGACTAGCCAAATCCTGTGTACATGGTTAACTCCAGTGTGCAAATGGAGACTGGAAAGATCCTGTCCCTGGTTGCTCTGTAGTTCCTGAGCCCTGAGGTCTTCAGGCAGGTCCCCCTTTGGCTAGTTAGTTATTCGAGCAAAAGTGTTCTCACCTGTGTGTCTAGCACTTCTGGGAGACCAGCTCTCTCTGTGTGTGATTTGGATATGGAGAGCTGTGTCACAGGGTTAATTCTGGCATACAGACGAAGATTGGAAAGTCTTAGATGTCTCAGATAAAAAATATGAAGATTATGATAAATATAATCGAAATTTAAATTTATGAGCCAGTCTACAATAATAAAGAATATTATAAGTGTTAATCAGATGGCATTATGGGTAAAATGCTTACATGCAAGCATTAGTACCTGACTTCACATCCAATCCTCTATATGAAAAGAGAAATATACAGAATCTTTGTGACCTTAGGACTAGGAATCAGAAAGGGGAGAATATTAACACTTGATGGTCATTTAGCACGCAAAAATAGCACACTGTGGTTCAGCGAGAGAGCCTGGGTCAAAAAGTGAGGAAGAGAGGCACTTCAGGGCAGGCCTATGATCAGGGGAAGTTGCCAACACAAAATGGTTCAATGCTATCTTTATAATATTTCTTTAATATTTCTTGTCTTACTTGTCTTTGATTATTTTTATTTCTGTTCTTTTTTGTATAGTAAATGTGTATTTTGGTTTTGTTTTTGTTTTTTAGACAGGGGAGAAAGACAGAGACAGAGACAGACACAGAGAACTAAACTGAGTTAGTAAAGAGATATGGAGATCGGAGACTAATTCCTGGAGAGATATAATATAATCAAAACATGCTTCATGAATTTTTAAATAAAAAATAAGAATAAAGGAACACATATGATATTAACCTCTGATCTTCATACAGCAAACTGCACCTGCACACATGTATACACACACACACACACACACACACAGTAGCTCAATGTAAGTGGATAAGATATAGATTATATATAGAAAGGAACCATTAAACAATAACAAACACCCACATTATTCAATGACTACTAAAATACCAGCAGCTTTTTCCTTGTGATTTTGAACACCCATTTTAATTGGACAAATGTAAGATTGAAATATGAAAGGAGTCCTTTAAATCAGTATGAAAGGACTTGACTGCAATCATGACAGAAGTCTGTCTCTTGTTTGACAACATGAGTGTTGTTGACAAAATGTTTTCTTTGGAACAGCAGTTTGAAAATAATTTCAAACAAGTTCAAGAGTGAGTAGATGATTCAGATAGTTAACATATTTGGGACATCAAGTAGCTCACAGCAATAGAATAGTGGGCCAATTACACTGTCACTGAAAATCAAGATATATTGATTTTTAAAGATGCTATATTATAAAGAATTGTTCCAAAGAACGTATTAGTGTTATGAAGGTTTATGTGCTCATATGTGTCTCTCATATATCAAAGGTATATGAACTTAGAACAAATATTATTTCAAGCACAGAGAGAGAGAGAGAGAAATTATAGTGGTTAATTTGTTTACTTGGTGTCATATAGAATCGACTTGGCAGAGACTCTTAATAAGGCAGTGTGCATACCACATTGGTCTGTGGATAGTGGTCTCAATGGCTTTACTTGACAAGGAAAAGCCCATTCAGGATGTGATCAATAACCCTGCTAGGTTTCAGGCCTTAGACTGTACAAGAATGGGGTACGCTTACTGTGTATACATTCCTGTCTCTGTTGGTTTTTTGTTGTTGTTGTTGTTGTTGTTATTGTTGTTTTGTTTTTCACTACGGATGTGAATTAGCTGTCTGAAGTCTTTATACTCTTGACTTCCCTTTTGCGATTGTCTGTAACTTTTAATTTTTAACTGTTCTTTTTCTCTTAGGAGTTTTGTGTCCATGAGGTTTTTATTAAGGTGAAATAATTGAAACTTAGGCAAGAAATATTTAGAGGTATCAAAAATGAAGATCAATAGGCATTTAAAGACAGATAAGCTCATATTTAATATTATATTTAATAATTCTTGATTAAGAAAGTCCAGGAAAAATATGTACATATAAAGACAGATATGGATAGGGTGAGACTTAAGGCAAAAAGGAAAATGGTACTGTATTTGCTATCAAGAGGGAAGAGCAAATTTGATATTGAAAATGCTAACCTGCAGAATAATTTTTAGTGACCTTTGGAGATTGATGATAATGACTCTTCTTGTTAGATGGTTTCTGTCTAGCATTACTGACCGACCCTAGCACAAGTGTAAAATAGGTTGGCCACGTGTGTCAAAGTTCACTGTTTGGCAAATCGCTAGTAATTGTTTCATGCATATAGATTAGAATAATTGACCTGAAGCACACAAATACTTAAGTAACTGCCCAAACCAAGAGATCTTTAAGAGGGAATTCATTTCATTATCTTTCAAGTTCAGGTTTAGCAAGAGCATTGGGCCCCCTTAGAAAGTAACAGACAGAATTTGTAGAATCATCTGAGAGGTGCAAAGACTTTATATGTATTTCAAAACTATGAGAAGAGAATCGACTCAAAATAGTAAGCAAAAAACTAATGAAGATATAAAATATTAATAAGAGATAAAATTAGGGTATACCTTCGGCTAACTCTTTTGACTTTTGTTAATTATCGTCTTCCCCCAAATATTAGATATTCCTAGAATTTTGTCAAAAGAGAATTGCATGGTAGCTTTCCCATGAATCACCATCTGTGTCTAAAACTGACAGATTGGCTGCAAGTTGACCTAGCAATGTGCCTCATGAATACTAAAATTATGTGGTAAGCATTCCTAGTGTTTTTGACCCATATGATATTTATATTCTTTGATTAAAATATGCAGATTATAAAAGCATAATCTATAAAACAACAAAAGTAAGATTATATTGAATTTCATAAACAAAAGAACATTTTTCCTGCAAAAGACATTGCTAAATGGAAGAAAATAGAAGCGAAGACTGGGAGAAAATATTTATAGACCTGTTTTAGGATTTGTGTTTAAAATGCATACATACAAAAATAAAACCAAATTCTTCAAAGAGTAGTGAGCCCTGCATTTGGTTTCATAGTTAAACAGCAGAGAGATGAACTGAAGTATTGTTTCAATAACAAGTATTAAAGGCTTTGGCTACAACATTGATCCCAACTGTTAAAATTCTTCCAGAGTAGCAGTAAATTTCACAAAAGAGGAAGTCTGGAAGAGAAAAACTTCACATAGTAAGGAACATTGTATTTTTCAAGGACAGAAAGAGCCTTCCTTTCAGGATCCCTAGATGCCATCATAGCCAATCTTCCCATGTTTTCAGAAACTTGAAGCATTACATTCTAGGTGTATGTTCTCCCAGTCTCTCCAGTGCTTGCTTTAAATTCCTACCCCACAACATAAGTCAAAATAGGCATTCTTCCAAAAACTCGCCAGCAGCAGCAGCAGCAGCAGCAGCAGCAACAACAACAACAACAACAACAACAACAACAATAACAATACCAACAACAGCAAAAGGCCAGTAGAAGTTTGGGCAGCCTCTTTTTTACACAAATGTTAATTTGAGTATATATCATGTCTAAAGAGATTTCTAAAATCTTGTCAGGTTTATCACTAGTCTGTAATTTGTCCCTTGGGAATTATGGCAGTTTGCCTCATCAACATGTGAGCTCTTTTATTCAATTTTATTTTTTCCTCATCTGAGGAGCTCTGCAGCTCCAGTGCCTTCGTGTGTGTTGTGTTAGATACTTATTCACTTGTGCTGTCAACCTTTCTTCAGAGAGTTTGTTGTTTTCTAAACTGGTCATTTTTCAGGTTGTTCAAACCTTAAGTAGTGTGTGTGTGTGTGTGTGTGTGTGTGTGTGTGTGTGTGTGTATGCATGTATGCATGTATGTATGTATATATATGTGTATGTATGTTATATAATCTCTTTTATCTGTGAAAATTTTTGAGTGTATTATACAGAGAATAAATTAAGATTATGTAAGTGGAAGTATTCAATTAACTGAATTAATTAAAACAGCAAATACATGTCATCAGTGTCTTTCCATTTATTCATTTGATTCTATGATTGGGTGACCCAGAACTAGTTATCAAACATGATATGAAGGTAGAAGTTTTAAAAACTGTCAAACCTATCACAAATAATCAATATATTGGTATATATAGGAAAATCTCTGAAAGCTAGGGTATTTTACTGGCTCCAGTGTTCTTTCGTGCTCTAATCCCTAAGGTGAGAACCTTGGACCTTGGGAGCTAGGTTTTTAAGTCCTTGGAGCTTTTTTCTAAATTGAAATGTCCGTGGAACCTCACACAATTTGAGAGGAGAGAGAGAGAGAGAGAGAGAGAGAGAGAGAGAGAGAGAGAGACTGCCAAGTAAATATAAAAGCTGGCAGCATCGTGTATGCTGAAGTATAAATTAAAATTTTAAATGTCTCTTAAAATTATAACCAAATGTCTGTGAAATCCCAGTTTGTGGGTTCCTTACTTTTCACAGATTCTTACAAGAAAGATTTTATATGACACCTTCTTGTCAAAAGCATACAAAATTAAGGAACAGGGGAGATTTAAAAGATGCAAAAGTGATTTTGCCAGAGGATCGTTTGCTTCCATCTAAGAGCGTTGTCTGTTTCAGGTTGACATTTTTATTGGATAATCCGGACACTGATAGACTCTTCAGAGAGTAGCCATTGATCTTTGGGTCATATTAGCACATGGACGTTAGGAAAACTTTAATCATGCAAAGGCATCATACTTTTGAATATGAATATGCCTTCCTATTCAAAATGAGCTTTCTGAACATGCTCGTCTGTTCATTAATATTATTTTAGTAATTTGAAAGAAATCCTCTACAGTAGAAATTTCCAAAAGCATTCTTCCTTTGCCAAGTGCTCAAGTGCTCATAAAGTTTCCTGAAGAACGGATGACACCTTTAGTGTTACTGTTTTTACCACACTGCATCATTCTTTATCACCAATTCTATTCCTTAACCTTCTCCATTTCTGGTTGGTACCTGCCATTCAACAACCATCTCAATCCTTTTTGCACCTGTAGGACTTTGCATATGTACCTGAGTCTTGTCATACTGTCATGTTTCCATTTTCTTGAACTAGTTTCTTCAAGGTTTTCTTACATGGATGGTATGGAATAATATCTGAGTTCCATTTTTCCAGTCTCTGCAGCCAGGGGCATCCCCTTACAGTTTTAGGGAATCTCATTACTGCCAATACAGAACTCACAGTCAAGATATTGACAAGAATTTCAGAAGCAGACAGTTTATGAACAACAGTTGGGTTGATATGGGATCTTAAATTAGGCTTACACAATGGGGTTGGGAAACAGAGAGTCTCTGAGAAGAAAGACGTAGCTTGGAGTGTGGGTATGGGCATCTCCAAAAGAGACCCATGTCAGAGCTGGTTGTTTTGACAGTGGTCTTATATAGGATTTTTGTGGGGATTGATGTTACTGTCTTCAAAGTTTCTACTAATTGAATAAGATCACCGGGTGTGACTTGAGAGCATGTAACAGAATTAAAATTTGCAAAGTAAAAGCCTAGACCAGAGAATTTGGTGGCGGTATATCTTTACTGCAAACAATTTTAGTTGAGGTTTTCAAATAATGTGTGGGGGGAAGGTATAAATCTCTACCACAGATCATGTATATTCATGTTATGACTGGCTCATTTCTATTTTAACATAAAATATCTATATATAAAGTCAGATAAAGCTTTACCAGGAGCTTTCCCTTCAAATATTAACTGTGCTGCATTCCTTGCTGTTCCACTGTCCTGAGGGTTCACTCAGACTGGAGGAGAAGCAGCTTCTCTACATTTCCATGTCCCCTAATGTTTCTATCTTTATCCTGATTCATTTGAAATTATATCTTCAGATATAATTTCATAGTCTCGACTCATCTCTTTCTCTCCAGGGCTTACCTTTTGTAAATCTTCTAACATTTGAATATTTAGTTTCACCTTAAAAATAAAATCTAAGCTAGTTTTTTTAATAAACCATGTATGCATTACTAAAGATAAAAGCACGTGGTATTTGGAGTCAGGTGAGTGTAACATCATTTCCTGTATGTTTTGTGTCACATGAAGAACTGTAGTAATAATATATTTTTTAAAAACATCCCAATGCAGAGTTTCTTCCCACCTTAAACTATTTATGTTCCCAGATAAAACACACAGCTTTTATATTTCAAAATATGCCTTAGGCAACACAATATCTGCGCAGTTGCCTACCTGCTAACCTGATAGAATCCACCTTTCCGCTGATAACTCCGAGTTAATGCTTACTAATTTCTGTTTTGTCTGGGCTGCTCTTAACTTCAATTGGCCAGCCCTTTTGGCCATGAGTTTATGGCTCCACACTGCACCTCTCCTTCTCCCCCTTGGAAGTTCTTTCTCTTCCATGGTGGCTCCTCTCTCCTCTTGGTCTCTTCTCTTCAAGCCCTGGAAAACTCAATCCAACCTGACTTTTCTACCCAGCTACTGGATGCTGGCATTTTAATTTACCAGTCAGAATTAACGGAGGACTGGGTTCCTCAGTGTCTTATGTGTGGACTCTCCTGTCTTTGGGGCAAACTGTTTTTTGGGAAACAAATTTAACATTAGAATACAAGAAGCATTAAGTCAATCCACTACAAAGAGCTTTTTTCTTTTACATAATTATTGATTTATTTTATGTTTATGTGTACACTGTAGCTTTCTTCACATACTCTAGAAGAGGCATCAGATCCCATCACAGATGGCTGTGAGCCACGATTTGGTTACTGGGAACTCATGACCTCTGGAAAAGCAGTCGGTGCTGTTCTCTCTCTCTCTAGTCCCAAAGAACTTTTCTTATCCAGATGTTTCCTTTTTTTTTTTTTTTTTTTTTTTTTCAGTGAAACTTCAGTGAATAATCTGGCTATAGTGAAGGGGTTTGTCAATTTTTTCTTCTTTTTTTTCAATTTTTTTTTTTCTTTTTGAAAAATTTGTTATATATTAATTTACATTTCAAATGTCATTCCCGCTCCCAGTTTCCCCTACGCAAACATCCTATCCCCTCCTACCTATCCCCTCCTATCTCCCCCTGCCTCTATGAGGGTGCTCACCCATTGGCCCAACCACTCCTGCCTCTAGCATTCCCCCACCCTGGAACTAAGGGGCTCCCCTCTCATTGATGCCAGATAAGGCAATCATCTGTTATATGTAGCAGCTGAAGCCATGTGTCTCCCAATGTGTACTCTTTGGTTGGTGGTTTAGTTCCTGGGAGCTCTGGCGGGTCTGGTTTGTTCATATTGTTGTTTTTCCTATGGGGTTGCAAACCCCCTCACTGAGTTCCATGTTTGGCTGTGTGTATCCGCTTCTGCATTGGTCAGGTTCTGACAGAGTCTCTCAGGGGACAGCTATACCAGGGTCCTTTCAGCAAGCCCTTCTTTGCTTCAGCAATATGTCTAGGATTTGGTGTCTGAAGAGGGGATGAATCCCTAGGTGGGGCAGTCTCTTGATGGCCTTTCCTGCTCCACTCTTGTCTCTACATTTCTTTTTGACAGGAGAAATTCTGGATTAATATTTTCTTAATCACTGCAAGTGAAAATATCTTCATTCTGGTCTCAGCATATGGGTCTTTTCTTGTCTCATTGTATCTCATATTGTCCTATTAGGCTGCCACTTCTTGTAAAAGAAGGGAGATTAGATCTAAGGGAGTGAGGTGCTGAAAGGATTAGCTGGGAAGTGTAGAGGGAGGAGAAACTATGGTCAGGGTGTATTGTATGAGAGAACAACTTATTTTAAATAAAAAAGGAAAAAAAGAAGAAAGAAAGAAAGAAAGAAAGAAAGAAAGAAAGGAAGGAAGGAAGGAAGAAAGAAGAAAGGAAGAAAGAAAGGAAAGAAAGAAAGAAAGAAGAAAGGAAGAAAGAAAGAAAGAAAGAAAGAAAGAAAGAAAGAAAGAAAGGAAGAAAGAAAGAAAGAAAGAAAGAAAGAAAGAAAGAAAGACAGACAGACAGGAATGGAAGGAGGGAGGACATTATCTTCATTCTTTCCCAGCAACTCAACACTCTTGGTTCCTTTACTCACTTTCATTCCTTAGTAAACCTTAATTCTCATTGACTTGTTAAAAAGACTTTTCTCTTCCACAATAGCCACTTTGCAGTTCCACACAGTGTTAGGAAAAGGTGGCCAGGATGTCTATAATCACCCCTTTGTTTCTAACCAAAGCTGGATATCTCTCATGTGACACCAGAGTAAAGACCGATACAATATTTGTCATGTACAGATCATGCCTCATTTTTTTAGCTTAAGAATGACTTCACTCCACAGTTTGGCTCTGTTGGTGGGCGAACTTGCTTGCAGGATTTCCCACTTAGTAATTACAAAGCCAAGCTTTGAACCCAGAGTTTATGGCTTGCAGTTGTTGCTCTTTCCCTTTCTCATGCATTTGCATTTTAGCATTTTAGTTCTTCTGTAATGCAGTCTAAACCTAGCCTTCTGGCATTATCTTTTCTAGCACCATATTGTGATACAGAATGCTAAACCTGTTTCTTACATAAAACTATATACGTGTGTGTGTGTGTGTGTGTGTGTGTGTGTATCAGTTCAGTTTTGTAGCGTGTATCTAAAAACAATAAATGTTAAAGCTTTTACTCTTCCTTAAATTTAGTAGTAGTATCATAGGACAAATTCAGATTGCCTTCATTCTTATAGAATAGTACTCAATAACACACTATTTTTTTTCAAATACATTAGTCTGCCATGCTTTAAAAAACACTTGTTCTTTGAATGTATTTTCTTCATTTCTACCAATTTGCATTGACAATCACTTGTGTCATTTGACACTCATAATAGTTCATAATTTTCTCCTATTTCCACAATACATTCATTTTATATAATAAAAGAATATTTATACAGTCACGTTCTTTCTTTGTTACAAAATCCAATCCATTTATTTGTAAATGTTTAGAAGACATTTGATATGTGAAGTGGACCAAACCCCATCACCAATTTCTCCTGTATTATATTTTAAAACTGATATAATTAATTTGTACTACTATTTTTCATATGGAAATGTTATTCTGACCTCTTTTAAAAATTCTTAAATACCTATAACTAGGGTTTGAAAAGAAAGATAATTGAAAGAAAAGCTTTCCTATTATTCCTTAGGACCCAAAAATTTTTGTGCAATATTGAATGTTATTCAGTAAAATTTGGCTCCAGTAGAAATATAAATTTTACATTATATAAATATAATTTTACATTATATAAATATAAAGATTAAATAGTATAAGTGGGTATTTCAAAAGTCACTATGTAAGCTGATAGGACATTTCAGAATGTATGACTAAAGGATACACACAAATTACATAGGGAGGAACATGACATAACTACTCCATGCATGCATTCTACTCCAACGTAGCAGTCTAGTAAGCCCGACAGTTTATCTGTGCTCTCTGAAATGGTTTGCACAGGATTTTCTTTCCTACAGGGAAAATAGAAACTTATTGCTAAAGCATAGTGAACCATAAACCAGAAAATAAGTAAAATTCTAATCAAAACAACAAAAATATCATGGTGCTACCTTTTGGAAGTATACTTTTAAATATATGTTTGTAAATATATTATCTTTTGTAATGCAATACACACAAAGACTTTTTATATTTTATAAAAACATAAAAAAGGGAAGTGACTGAATTTCGACAAATACCTTCCTTGGAGTGTTGAAAATTATTATTTTCCTTTTGGGGGTGTGAGGCATAATAAGCAAAAGAAGAAAAGAAAGAAAAGAAACTATATGGTAAAACAAATTGTTATGAGACAAAATAATAATAAACACCTCTAAAAATATCACTGATTATGTTTTGTGTTTGCCATCTACGGCTGGGTATGGGGCCTGATATTAAATGTGCTCTGAATACCCAATGATACCCATTTGGTAACAACTAGTACTTCCTTTGGGAGTACTTGTCAGTTGGAGACAGCTTCTGAGTTAAGGATGTGGTCTTGTGCCCATGTCTCTTCTCAATGATGGAAACCCTTCTGGGTTTGACTAGTGCAGGCTCTGTGACTGCTATGGTAATCTGTGAATTTGCATATGTGTTAGCCCTGTTAGATCAAGAAATCCTTGTTTCCTCACTGGCTTTGACACTCTTTCTGCCTCATCTTCTGTGAGATTTCCTGAAACCAGAGGGGACGAAATTGAAGGAGGCTTCCCATTTAGAACTTAGTGTTCCAAACTCTGTCACTCTCTGCACATTTTCTGATTGTGGGCCTCTGTATTTGCTGCCACCCACCACAAGACTAATCCTCTCTGAGGATGGCTAAAGAAGACACTGATTGTGAGTATTGCAGAATGTCATTATTAGACTTTTTTTGGTGCAATACCTTAACATAGTAGTGATATTTAGTTTTCTTCTAGGTCCGTGGTCTATCTACTCTTTGGTCCTTGGCTACCAGAACAGTGTCATTTATGGGTTCTATCTCATTGAGTGGGGTTTAAATGCAATAAGATAGTGGTTGATCACTCCCACAACATTCTTATCAGAATTCTTCATTTTAATGCAAACTTTCTTCACAAAAACATCATCTCTTCCTTAAAGCACCATAGTTACACACACACACACACACACACACACACACACACACACACACACACACACCACACACACATCCGAGATACCTGTAATGAAATGAGATCACATGAGCTCTCTCTAAAGACTGCAAAGATGGACTTCCATCTTGTTCTTAGGATAATTCAACACTGAAAAACTGATCCTAATAGAATTCCCTCTCATTACTTAAACTATTTTCAACACCAGCTCTTATCTACCTCTGATCCTATTTTTTCCCTTCACTTAAAAAGCTTTAGCTCATGTTACTTAGTCCCTTCCTGGGAGATCCATGTACCAATTCATTTCTGTTACATACTTACCTAATCGGATGTGTCTGTCCCAGAGAACTGCTCTCTGTCCATTCAGGCCACTTAACTGACCATCAGTCACTAAATACATGTTTTTGTGTGTGCTGTCTCTACATCTCTATCTAATTCTTCATCACGACAGCTCTCAGAACCATTCCTGCACCTTCCCTGCTTTGTTCTCACTCATAGGGAAGTTGGGGACGATACCGTGGGTTCTCCAAGCTTCAGACGGAGATGCCCTTGATTGGACACTAGCAGAAAAGTAAAGATGTGAAGCATTATAAACCAGCAGTCACAGGAGGTCTCTCCTCTCTGTCCACCCCTCCATGATTCCCGCATTTCCTCCTTCCTTCCCTCCCTCGTCCTTCTCTCCCACTCTCCCTCTCTATATCACCGTTTCCCTTTCTCCCTTCTTCCTTCCTATTGTCTCTACCCCTCCTTCTTGCCACCATTAGGGAATGCTAGCTGTTTATCATGGCAAAATGTCTCGTTTACATTTTTATCCAAGTGATATCTAGTCCATGGTATCTATTTTACACTAGTATCTGGATTAGCTTGCTGTTGCTTCAAATGTATTAAACCTCTTTTCTGCCTCACTATCCCTATGCCTTGTACTATGATTGTTCCTGGGGAAGGAGTGATATACCTTTCATTTTCTCTTGTAACACTTACTGACAGTGTGTAGTGTGTGACTCCTCACAGAAAGGTTAGCTCGAAGGAACAGGTGCGTTCCGTCTTGTTTACCATTTTATGCTCATAACATGTGACTTTTAGAAGAAAATAAATTTGGCCCAGATATAAAAGCTGCTTGAGAATATCTTAAATATCTAATATTAACTAAATTAAACTTTTATGTATATTTATTTTATGATTATAAAATTTTCATAAGCATTAAAATTTCAAGTAATTTTCTTTTTAGAATGAAGTTCGGTTTTAAAGGGTGAAAAAGAGGATAGACAATTAAGCTAGGCTGTTTGACTGAATTCAGTGAACATTTATTTAATGTTTATAATGTTCTAGGACATTGTCAATTTTGACAGTGTAAAGATGGTGGAATTTTTGATTGGATTATACAATTAAAAATAAAAATATCAAGAGGCACTGATAAATATGATACTAAATATGAACCTAAACACAGGGGAAGAGATGGTCAACATTTGGAACTATTAGGCAGATGATACTGGCTGGCAACTATTGTACGTCACACATATTATGAAAATATATCTACCATAACTAAGATGGTTGGAAACTTTACACCCTGAATTCTTTAGAAAAACTGTATTTTTTCTTTATTTTTCATTATTTGGGCAATTCAGCTTCAATTTTCAAAATCAAATCTTTCAACCATAACTTATCTAGGTCTTTGTCCATGTTCTTTCATGGAAATCTCATATTTGAAATTTTATAGAGCAACTAATTTATTCAATATTTCCATATACATATGATTTTATGAAAATGGCACACTATGTATTCTTTTTCAATATTTCATGCTCTTTGCATGGGACCTGACAAATGTAAAATGTTTTAAACCTGTCCAGTGTGCTCTCTAGTTTATTGAGTTTGTATAGTACTTAGAAAGGATAAACAGCTCCAGTCAATGCATTGCTTTTTAAATTCACCTTCTGAGCTACAAGTGTTTGCAAATGAATTGGTAAATAAGCAAGCATTTGGATGTATGGCTTGATGTGGACATGGAAAATTTTGGAAGAGAGTTTGGGTGGATTGTGTGCATAAACTGAGAAAAGAGAGAAGAAAAAAGAGTTTGAATTCACAAGAAAACAAATGGCTATGGATTTTTATCCCAAAGATCTTAACCTCTATCCTGAAAGATAAAATGTCACTGGGAGGCTATAATGGCCATAAGGGTTCTTTATTTATATTTTAATTTTTTTAATTCTTTAATCTTTATACAGTCCAGACTTTTCCCCATCCTATACCACCTCCCACACCCTCCTTATCCCCCACCCCCACAGCATCAGACTTCTCCATTCCCTGGGGCCTCAAGTCTCTTGAGGGCTGGGTGCATCTTCTCTCACTGAGTCAAGACTGAGCAGTCCTCTGCTGTATGTGTGTCGGGAGCTTCATATCCGCTGGTGTATGCTGCCTGGTTGGTGGTTCAGTGTCTGAGACATCTCAGGGATCCATGGTAGTTGATCCTGCTGGTCTTCCTTTAGGGTCATCCTCCTCCTCAGCTTCTTACAGCTTTCCCTAATTCTACCGAAGGGTCACCACCTTCTGTCTGTTGGTTGGGTATAAATATCTTTATCTTACAATTTCCTCTGCTTGTTGGGCTGTTTGAAGGGCTGCCACGCTAGGCTCCTCTCTGTAAGCATATCATAGCATCAGTAATAGTGTCAGGCCTTGGAGCCTCCCCTTGAGCTGGATCCCAGTTGGGGCCTGTCACTAGACTTCCTTTCCTTCAGTCTCTTCTCTGTTTTTGTTCCTGCAATTCAAAAACAATTCTGGGTCAGAGATTTTATCTGTGGAATGGCAGCCCCATCCCTCCACATGATGACTTGTCTTTCTACTGGAGGTATATTCTACAAGCTCCCTTTCTCTATTGTGAGACATTTTAACCAGGCCACTCCCTTTGAACCCTGAGAGTCTCTCACCTCCCAGGTCTCTGGTACATTCTAGAGGGTCCCTCCACCTCCTAACTCCAAGAGGTTGCCTGTTTCGTTTCTTTCTTCTGGCCCTCAGGGCTTCTGTTCTGCCCTCCCCCCAATACCTGATCATGTTTCCCTCTTCCCTGTTCCCTTTCCCATCCAGGGTCCTCCCTCCCTCCCTCCCTATCAGTTATAAAACCTATTCCTTACATTACATACAGGTTCTCTTGCTAGAACAACCTGATTCATATTCACAGCTAATAATGTATTATATTTTCAAACTCATAATTTGTTTGAATTACCTAAATTTTCCACATGAAATTTCAGTGCCTTTACTTTGAAACTAACCTTCAGACAGAAATAACATGGTCAAGGTAAGACTGTCTGAGACACGTGGGTAATTATGATGCTTATGATTCTAAGAATATACTTTATGCAACCCTATACAAAACAAATATATTACAAATTATCTGAAAATTGTCTCATAGTATAGAATACACAGTATTAATATAACAGTTCCTCAGTTAATAGGATTAATTTTGCCATGTCGGTAAATTCAATAAAAGAACTCATACTTCCATTGATATACTAATTATATGGTAGTCGTATCTAAAAAAATTTAATAACTTATAAAACCTTTTCACTTTTATTTACTGTTTAAATATTTTATAGGCTTCTTCTTAACTGTCTAAGATAGATTTGATACCCTTGGCCTTTTTCCATGACCTACAGTGAAACAATGATTTCTGTCACACAGACTGCTAAATTCCAGCATCAACTAGAAATGTTATTGAAATAATAAAATTGTCATGATACTCTTGACCACGTCAAGCTAGTGGCTCTGTATAGTATATGATGATGCCTTTGTTTCTATCAAAAAATGTAAAGAATGTAGTATTACCTTTAATGTGGACCTTAATAGCAATTTCAAACTTTATAAAAAATGAGCCATAATCTATAGGAAAAAAATCTGCCAGTTCGATTTATTGGGTAAGACAGCTGTCGTGAATAAGATGAGTTTTGGATGCTAATATAACTATGAATTGTTACAAATATAATAATGCATATTTGACAATTTCATTTACGTTTTCAAATGCAAGAAAATAATGAATCATTTATTCACTTATTTATACTTGAACAGAAGTCATTGCTTTATAGTTTTATCTATTAATTAGAGAAAATCTGATTTTTTTAATGTGAATGGTAATGCTGGCTGACCAGTTAATTGGTGAAATGGTAGAAGGAGGGGGAAACTTGATACACGCAAAGATACATTGTATATCAGAAAGAATATGTATGATTTTGTTGTCTTTTAGGTTCAATAGCCCATACCTAACAACCTTTATCATTGTATAGCATGTGTTGTGTAACTGTGATAAAATACATGACAAATATTTACTTAAGGAAGGTTTTGTTTTGTTTTGTTTTTGCTATGCTTTGCTTTTTTTTTTTTTTTTTTTTTTTTTTTTTTGTTCTTTTGCTTTTGGATTGGGCTTTTTTGGTTTATTTTGGCATACAATTCCAGAGACAATATGTCAACATGGCAGATATGATCAACAAAACCAGAAAGTGGCCAATTGTATCACACCCACTGTAGAGAAGCAAAGAAATAAATGATTGCGATAAGATCATTTTTTTTTCTTTTTTATTAAATCTATCAACCTACCTATGGAATGACACCACTTATACTTATGGTGGATCTTCCTAACACCATTAACCTAATCAGAATACGACCTTACAGACCTACTCAAAATGGGTTTGTTAGGGTTTTATGGTTGTGAAGAGGCACCGTAACCATGACAACTCTTATAAAAGAAAAGAGTTGAGGCTGGTTTACAGTTTCAGAAGTTTAGTCCATAATTGTCTTGGTGGGAAGTATGGTGGTATGTAGGCAGGCATGGTGTTAGAAAAGTAACAAGAGTTCTATATCTGGATCTGCAGGCAGAGGAAAGAGAAAGAGAAAGTGTGCCTTGACACCTCAAAGCCCACTCCCACTTCCTCCACCAAGGCCATGCCTACTAATAGGGCTACTCTGTGTGAGCTTATGGTGCCCTTTTATTTACACCACCAAGTGATATGTTTGTGTGGACAAAGTTTCTGGACCCTTTCGCCCAACACTCAGTATCACTAAACACAAATCAAATCCTTTTCTACATGAAACCCAAACATATATTTCATTTAAGTCATAACCATACACATTATCCACATAGACCCATATCTATCTTATAGCTTAGTATAATCAGTGCAACTTCAAAGTCTCTATAATCTTCAACATTGAAACACTGTATAACAGTGCAAAGTCTATGGCTAATCTGGGACATATATGAGCTCTTATGAAAGTCAAAACAAAATCCACAAAAGCCAATAAAGTCATACTCATCCAGCAAACAATAGCACAGAATAAAAAGTACCATTGGAAGGAGAAAGAATGTGAGCAGTTAGTGATCAAACGAAATTATCGCTTAAATCTGATATGGTAAATGCCCAACTATACATCTTCATGGTCTAGTTTCTAGGGTTCCAGTGCCAACCTCTGTAGTTCTACAACATTTAGCACTTGTGGCTTTTCTCTTGAACTGGCTCTGCATCCTACCTACAGATTCCCTTCCTGAATGTCTTATGGTCATGCCATCTGCATTATTCTAGGAACGCCACTTCAAAGGGAAGCCTCATCTTCCTGTCTTTATGTAGAACCCTTGTAAAGCTTTGTGGCAGGGACTCTGATCCTGCCACATGTTGCTTGTCATCAGTTCTCTGTAGTTGTGTATGCCTCTGCTTGTTAAGTCTGTGGAAAACTTTTTCTTAGGCAGTTACATTTCAGCAGAAAAGCCCATTTGTGCTATCCTAACTTTAGGCTGTCTATTTTAACACGTCGTGTCCTTAGGTGAATGGAAACTTGCTCTCCAGGATGTTTTACTGCTGTCCCAGTGCACAGGACTGAGTTTTCCTAATTAACTACACTCTTCAACAGTTAGTCATCTGCACTCTCATTTGTATCTTTCAACTTGTTTACATAACTTTTTCCTCATCAAACGTTACATTTTTGTCAGGGTTTCTCCTCTACATTTTACTCTCAACGTAGATATATCTGAGAATATTAAGCAGTATCCAGGACAAAACGTAGATATTGTCCTGCACAGAAAGTACTTTCTTTAAACAAATTAGTCTATTATCCTTACATACAAGTCCAGTAAAGTTCTCAGAACACAGAATGAATGCAGCCAAATGGACTGTGAGAATATCACATTAAAGCCATTTAGCCTGGTCCCTCATCAAATCCTCCCTCTGTAACTGCAGGAGTCGTGCCTCTACCATTTTCCTTGTTGTCTCTATCATTATTAAATGGTGCTTTAATGTCAATTCCTAGTTCATGAACTTTTCTAGCTGAAGGCCCTGAGTTCCAAACTTTCCGACATTCCTACAAAAATCAATTTTAAAACACTGAGAATCCCATGGTAAGTTATCATAATAATATCTCCATGTCTCCCTTTGCAATTTATCTCTTTGGTTAAAAAATAACATCAGTGACAACAAACCACTTAAAGAAGTAAGAATATACTTACTTTGCCTTACAGGAGAATGATACAATCCAGTGTAGCAGGGAAAGCAATAGCAGATGTCCCTATGCTGGGCCTCTTGAGCAATTCTTTATTTTAGACCATGTCATATTGACAATCACTATGAATTGTGCCACATACTTGAATAAATTAGATAATGTCATATTGACAATCAGTATTAATTGTACCACATAATTGGATAAATTAGATAATGTTTTACAGAATGATTTATGTTTGACCGTAATATGTGTTCTCCACATATTATCTGGCTGTAGATCTTGGAACAAAACCATAAAAGTCAACCTGGCATGCTCAACTTTTTTAACTTCTCTTAGCTTTTTCAAAGGTGATGCTGATTTTCACCCAACATTAGTTAAAGTACTATTTATCATTTTGCTTTTACATAAAAGGCATTTTATGTGACAGGAAATGTTGCAAATTTCACCGGGAAAAGGAATAACACTCGAAATGTATATAAGAAATATTCAAGTTAATAAAAAAAAATAATTCAAATTTCTTTAGTTACATGTTATAGGAAATTTCTTATACCAAATTTATTAGGTTAAATGACAGTGATTTAAATACATCTGAATTATAAGTGAGATATGTCTATTTATTAAAGGATCACAGTATCATAACATAGTGAGATGTTTGAGATATATTTGTTTTGACATTCTATGTTTTAATAAAAATTAGATTTTTCCATGGAATGCCACAGTTCTTGGGCATCTACAGGAAGTCTAATCTTATTGACTTGCAAGTTTTCACAGTAAGATATACTATTAATTAATTAAATATGAAAATATGAGTTTGTTTTATATACATTATTTGATGAACAGACTCTGACAAATTTGAATTGGTGACCTACAGAATAATTTGTTACAACATTCAGAATCTTACTTTAGGATTTCAAGATGGAAATACTATCTAAGAATAACTGAGATGTTACCAATTATAAAAAAGTCCTTTTGTACTTGGGATATAACTCAGAGTAGATAATGATATCTTCTGGCATATTCTTATGTCTTTTTTGAGATAATACATTTTTCATATTAGAAGGAATAGATCATACAAAATTCTGGCAACCAGGTTCTTTCTTAACTAGAGTGAATGACATATTAATGTATTAATTTTGGTAGTTCTTAAAATTTATTCTTAGATTTAAAATAAACCTGATTATATTAGATAACTTATAACAAATTATGTATATTCCTCAGAAAAGATTTATTTCCACAAAACAGTATCTTTAAAAACAGCACTCATTCTTCAAAGGTGGCAAGTTAGCCACTGGGGGTTGGGGAGAAGTCCCTGTTTCAACAGCAGTCAGAATCTTTGTCCAAAATGGACAAATGGGACAAAGGAAAGTTAAGCTTTGCCAAGATAAGTTAATCAGTCCTTCATATGTCCTGCTTCACATAGAAGTTTGACAGATATTCTGGGCCGTGAGGGTGAACATGGATGCTCCAATATTATACAGAAATTTTGAGAGGCTGTTTAGGCAACAACTCTATCTGTCATTTCTATAGTTTTGAAAGCCACTTGACTGCACTTTCTGAATAGGCAGGTGATATTTTTCTTCCTTCTTAGGTCTCTGATGGAGTTGAAGATGAGGTAGTTATAGTCTCACAATTAAGCTTCAGTTGTTTAGAATTTAAAAAAAATGTTTTTAAGTCTAAGATGTTTTACATTGACAATGCAAATTATGAGAAAAATTGATTTAAGTACAGGACTATGAACTCAACCAGATGGGTAGATATTAGAGTACTTTCTCCAAGGTTGCAAAGTACACATGGGATATACATTGTGAATGTAATCTTACCTGATAATTCTAATAATCATTATTGTTCTTTAGAGTTTATTATTAAAAGAGAAAGCTTTTTATTATTTTATCTTTTTCTTTTGGATTTTTCTTACATTTTAAATATTATCCCCTTTTCTGGTTTCCCATCCATAAATCCCTTATTCGATCCTCCCTCCCCCTTCTATGAGGGTGTTCCTCCACCCATCCACCCACCCCTTCCTGCCTTCCTCCCCTGATATTCCCTTACACTGGGGGGTTGAGCCTTGTCAGTACCAAGGGCTTCTCCTCCCTTCCATTGGTTCTCTGCCTTCAACAAGGCCAACCTCTTCATATGGTTTCTCCATATGGACTCTTTTCTGGATGTGTCTCTCAGTTAGTACCTGGGAGCTCTTTTTGATCATCCGTCTTTGGTTTCATTTGTTCTTATGGGGTTGCAAACCCACTTATCAATGAGTCATAAATGTCTTTCTGTGATTCTTAGCTCCTCAGGATGGGGGTCCCCATTTTGGTTCAATGGTTTTGATAGCTATAATATTCCATTGAGATTCCCACATTTTCTGTATTGTCATTCCACTCTGGCTAGAACCTCTCAGAACATAGCTATATCAGGCCCCCTTTTTTTAGCATGTTGGGGCATCTTCTTGGCATATGCCCAGGAGAGGTGTCCTGATTTTGGTGGTTTTTCTGTATGTGATTTGAATGCTTTGGATCTCCAGGTAGGGCAGGCTCTAGATCCCATCAGCCTTTCCCTCAGTATCTGATTAGCCATTCAAACTTTAGCTCTGTTTTACATCTCCCTCCTATGAACATTTTTGTTTCCCCATTCGGCTTCCTAAGAATTCTCTGGAGCCTCTGCACTTTTTAATAGGTTGTCCTTCTTCTTGAGTTCTCATGGGATCTAAGCCCTTATCTGTTGAGGATTGGTAAAGATCTTTTCCCAATCTGTTGGATATCTTCTTATCAATGTCCTTTGTGTGTAACATTGCAAAACATGTGTTTTTCTTGAAATAAATAAAATAAAAATAAAAAAAGTTCAAAAATAAAATAAAAATAAAATAAAAAAATAAAATGCCAATTTTTCTTTTAGTTTAGTGTCTGGTTTGATGTGGAGACTAAAATTCTTACTACAAGGGTGAAAGCATGGATATTGTTCAGTTAAGTCATATATCAAAGAATAGGAATAGGAAGTACAGACGTGTTTATTTTAAATAATGTGATCTACTGTGCAAGTGATCACATGTACTATTATATATATGTATATATAATTTTATAGATAGTATATATTTTATAAAGATATATAAATTAAAATTTTATTTATATGTAGATATACAGATATAGTTATTAAATTTATATATGTTTAACAGTTCTCCATATTCTTTCCATCTTCTTAACACTTCTTCATATATTTCTTCCTATCCTCCAAATTCTTTTACTTGCTTTTAAGTCTACTAAATATTATTTGCTTATTATGTGTGTTTTTGTTCTGTCTCAGCTTAAATTCTCTTTTGTGTATAATTCTTTTTATTTGATTTAATTTTAACCCAGTTGATCAGTTGTAGTTCTCTAAACTTTTATTGTCATCATATCAATGCAAAAGTGAAACTTCTTCTTTTCCGAACCCATGACCTTTTTTGTTGTCTAATGTCTCTAGAACTTGGGTTTTGATGGAAGAGTGGGCAACTTCTGAAAAGTCCCTGATTTTGGTGGGATGAACTTTCTCTAGAGTTCTGGATTGTCAAAACTTATTTTTGCTCCAGAGTTGTTGAAAGTTATAGGCATACAAAACTGAACATTTTAAAATTTAGTTGCTATTCATTCCTAAATTAATTTGTATCCTTAGAACACATAATGATCATATTTTTAAAAATTGCCCTAAATTTTATTTTTGTGAAAGAAAAAAGTAACTTATGTTTTTTAATGTTCAATTAGTCATTGTTGGAAGTGCTAATTTAAATAAATTTAAAGAATTATTTGATCGTTTTAAAAAGTATTATTCTGTTATATTAAGATTTAGTTGGTTTAGTTTATTTTTCTCTGCATTTTAGGACTTTATTCTTTTCACTACAAAAATGTTTTACATAAGCTTTAGCTTTTGCATCAGACTTTATATCTGGTTAATTTCTCCTCATAAAATTTTAATTTGAAAGACTAGCCATCTGTGTTAATGTTGGATTCTGCATTTGTCAGGAAATCATGAAAACTTTAAACTAACCACAATATAGTCTTTAAAAATATCTTAAAATACCTATTCATCATGAAAGCATTGTTGATAAGATTGTTTGTTCTTGAGAACCCTCTCTTTGAATCCAATATCAACAGTTGTCATGTCTTTTCTTTTCCTTTGTTAATATTGTATTTGATTATAAGAATATAAGTTCACTATTTCAATCAATCTAAATAGTTTCAAAGACTATATATATGTATATGTATGTATGTATGTATGTATGTATATGTGTGTGTGTGTGTGTGTGTGTGTGTGTATTTCCACTGACAGCTTTTAAAACTTTATAGAACAGGCCAAGTATTTTTAAAAAGATAATGACATTTAAAGATGGGCCAACATAATTACTGTGAAGATTCATACTTGTTTCTAAGCAATGTCATTTTGTGCCGTCTGCCTGATGTTTTGAGCCTTAATAATGTGCTCAATCATTTATTTTGGATTGTTGCATCATATTAAATATCTGTCTAATGTAGAAGGAGTTAGATGAGAAGTGTTGACATATATTCAGAGCTGACAGAGAAATTATGGTAGTTACATACAATCGTCTTTTTAATCACTTCAGTGTAACTAAGTATTTCTTATAAATCTGTTTTTACATGTATTATTAACTTTCCATAGTTACTGGTTTTCTTTAGGTTTATTTAAATCTCCAAGATTTATTTTTATTCATGTATATGTGGCACAACTCTGTAAATTCATGAGACATTGATTTAGTTGTCAAGATGTCCAGTAAGGTCTGTTGGATACCCCAGAGCTCAAGGTACAAGAGGTTGTGAGTTACCCAGCATGGATACTGGGAAATACACTTGTGTCTTCTAAGAAAAATAAAAACTCTTAACCTCCAAGACTTCCCTTTCTTCACATCCTTAAAATACTTCATTAAAAAAAAAGACATAATGGAAAAAAAAAGAATGCTCATTTGCTTGAAACATCTATTTCCTAAACATTGAGCCCAGATCCTACTCAAAAGATGCTATTCTGTGATTTCTCATCTCTGTTACTTTGCCTTGTTGTATTTTTGCTGTTATTGAATATATTTTCAGTGATACTGCATGGAGATGGCTTCCTGTAAATGACTAGTTCAAGTATTTTTTGTTTTTTTTTTCTTTTTCTTTAATAGTCCAGGAAGGAGACATGGTTTAAAAGAGAAATAAGTAACTTAAAGCATGTATCAGGCAAGGAGTTTACATTCTTCTGATGTAAGTTAAGTCTTGATATAAAATGATTACTACTAGTGACAGAGACTCTAGTTTAAATATGGAACAGCCTGGACAGTCTTCTAAATCAGATGAAAACCATAAGGTATGTGTTCCAGACGCCCTGCATAATGCTTTCAAATGACATGAACTAACTTATTGCAAAATAGTGGTCAGAAATTACTCTTCTTCTTCCCCGTCTTCTTTATCTACACTCCTCTGTATTTTCTCCATGATAGCTAGCAGACACAGCAGTAAATACATGTATCTGCTGGCTTATTTTAGATACAGAGAAGGAAGTATTCAGCTCTACATTGACTAGATGAGGAAAGGCTTCAGGATCAGTATAACAGAATATTAGAAAGCAAGCCTTGATAATGACAAAAGAAAAAAGTGTGAGTTCTGGGTCAACATATATTACAGTAACATCTGAAATACGAACTAGGTATCTGAAATATATACACGACAGTAATATTTGAGTTCAAAACCAATAAATGAAGAAAATATTTTGCATTAACCAATTATGAGAGTGAAGCATTAAACCCCAAAGAGACCAAAACAGAGATACTGAGATGACTTTCAATTTTAAGGATCCCAGGAGCCTTGTGTCCTGTTTTAGCCTAGTAGACATATTTGAGTGCCTGATATGTGCTCAATACATGAAGCTTCATTTCTTCTACAGAGGATGAGCTAGGGATTAGCAGATCTGATTCTGTGACCTAAACTACTACCTACACTCCCTCTTCTTTTGACATGTAAATTACTCTGAATGCATTACCTGTGGGAAGAGAAAAATGAAATTGTTACCTCATTGGGAGAATAATTTTACATCCATCAGAGGCAATCAAGGATAATTTTTGACTTGGCAGCAAAGGTACATAGGTAGTTGCTTATGTTTAATGGTTGTCTATATCCAGATAATACATGTTTATTTATAATAATCCCCTCACAAAAAACCCACTAAAACTTAAATGACTTAAAGATGATGTATTTTATATATCTTACCATGAAAAACCTGATTAAAATTAAATAACCTCATTTGTTGCAAATATAGAGAGCACTAGAAATTATTATTATTAATTTAATAAGATGCAGTAATTGAACAAGTTCTACAATTTATTTCGCTTATTAGAACTTGCTTATATATAATATTATATCGTCTGTTTATGGCAGTATTTGACTTACTCCTTTCCAATTTATATCCCCTTGATCTCCTTTAGTTATTCCTTTAGCAAGAATTTCAAGTACTATATTGGATAGATATTGGGAGAGTGGGCAGCATTATCTTCTCCTCCACTTTAAGGGAAATGCTTTAAGTTTCTCCCTTTTAATTTGGTGTTGGCTATTGACTTGCTGTATATTGCCTTTGTTGTGCTTAGGTAGGCCCCCTTGTGTTTGATTTTCACTAACCCTACATCCAAGAGGGGGCTAATATTCGAAATATGTCAAGAAACTCAATACTGATGATCCAAATAACCCAATTAAAAATGGGGTAGAGAGCTAAACAGAATTCTCAACAGAGGAATCTTGAATGGGTGAGAAGTACCCAAAGTAGTGCTCAAAGCCTGTAATCACCAAATATAAATATAATAATAAATAATCATCAAATATAAATCAAAACAACTCTGAGATTCCACCTTACACCCATTAGGATGGCTAAGATACAAACTCAAAGGACAGCACACGCCGATGATGTTGATGAGCAAGGCAAATACTCCTCCACTGATGGCGGGAGCAAACATTTGTACAAGCACTCAGGAAATCAATTTGGTGGTTCCTCAGAAGATTGGGAATAGTCCTACTTCAAGACCAAGATATACCACTCCTTGGCATATACCCTAAAGATGCTAGAGCATCCCACACAGACATTTGCTCAATCATGTTCATAGCAGCTTTCCTCATAATAGCCAGAAACTGAAAACAACCTAGATGTCTCTCAACAGAACAAATACAAAACATTGGGCATATCTGCACAATGGAATATTACTCAGCCATTAAAAACAAGAAAATCGTGAATTTCATAGGCAAATGGATGGAACTAGAAAATATCATCCTGAGTGTGATAACCCAGGCCCAAAATTCATGCACAGTAGGTACTCACTTATAAGTTGATACTAGCCATGAAAGACAGACTAACAAAGCTATAATCAAGAGACCCAAAGAAGCCAAATAAGAAGGAGGTCACAAGGGAGGATGTTTGAATCTTTCTTAGAAGGGAAAGCAAAATAGATATTGGAGGTCTAAAGGACAGAACTGGGTAGGAGAGGGAATGGAGAGGAGAGTGGGGCAGGGGCCAAGGAAGATTATATGTAGGGAGAGCATGGGAGAGAGAAGGGAGATCTGCTGTGAAGAGAGGGAACAATCTCTAAGACAAGCCAGAGACCTGGGATGGGGAGATGCCCCGGAAGTTCCAAAGGGCAACTCTACCTAGGATTCCTTGCAGTGGGGCATATGGATGCTGAAGTGGCCACTTCCTATAGACAGGCAAGATTCCGAGTGAAAGGATAAGGACAGCAACCCATCACAAAGACAAAATGTGCCCTGCCTAAAACATGTGCAAGGACAAAGATAGAACAGAGACTGAGGAAACAGAAACCAATGATGGCCCCAAATTGATACACATGCCATGAAGAAGAACCAATGCTTGACACTATTAATGATACTCTTTTATGCTTGCAGACAGAAGCATAGTATAACACCCTCTGAGAGACTCCACCCAGCAACAAGGAAAAGAGATGCAGGGACTCACACTCACATGTTAGATGGAGCTTAGGGGGTTTTATGAAAGAATTAAAAGAAAGACTTAGGGACCCAAAGAGAACGGGAACTACACAGAAACACCAGGAGTCAACCAACTGGACCGTCTGGGGCTCCCAGAGACTGAATCACCAACTAGACGAGCAAGCACATGCTGGGCCTAGGTCCTCAGCACATACGTAGCAGATGAGCAGCTTAGTCTTCATAAGGGTCCTGCGAGCAACTAGAGCAAGGGTTGTCCCTGAGCCTTTGCCTGCCTTTTCATCCACGGATCCAGCGCCCCTAAGTGAACAGTCTTGTCTGGGTTCAGTGGGAGAGGATGAGCTTAGTCCAGCAGAGTGACTTGTTATGTGAGTTGGGGGAAGGGGGGATGTTCAGGAAGTAGGGGGATGACATCCAGAGCAATATTTCCCCTTCTCAAAGGGAAATGGGGGCAGGACTTGAATCAAGGGGTACTGGTCGGAGAGGTATTGCTGAGATTGGGTTTAAAGGAAATAAATAAATTAATTAATTTTTAAAATTATGTGGGTTTTTTGGCAAAACAATCACACGATTTTATTTAAAACTACACACTGGGACAATGTTGTGAATGCGCATTGGCTGTCTATCACATCAAATTCAACCGCTCTCTGTGACACACTGGGACCATGTTGTATATACGCAAGAGCTATCTGAGTTGTCCTTTTTTTTTTTTGGAGGGGGGATTTTCTTCACTTACATTTCAAATGTTATCCCCTTTCACCCACTCAACTACCCACTCCTTCCCACCTCCCCAACCTGACATTCTCCTACACTGGGGAATCCAGCCTTGGCAGGACCAAGGGCTTCTCCTCCCTTTGGTGCCCAACAAGGTCATCCTCTTAAATATGTGGGGTTTTTTTTATTTATTTTCTCATTAATTATTGCCTGTATTATCAGCATTCTCTATAAAAAGTCATTTCTTGTGCCAAAGCATTCAATGCTATTTCGTAATTTTTTTCTCTTCTATCTAGTATCGGTTTTTTGTTGAGGTCTTTGGTCAACTTGAACTTGAACTTTGTTCAGGATGATAGATATGGATCTATTTGTAACCCTCTTCCAGCCACTCAGTTTGACAAGCACCATTTGTTGAAGATTCTTTCTTCTTTCCAGTTTGTATTTCTAGCTTCTATATTTAAAATAATAAGGTGTCCACATATCTGTGGATTTATGTCTGGTCCTCAAGTTGATTCCATTGTTCAGCATGTCTGTATTTAATGCCACACCATGGCATTTTTTTTATTACTATAGTTCTCTAATACAATTTGAAATCTAGAAAGATGAGATCTCCAAAAAGTTTTTTATTGTTCAGAATTGTTTTAGTTTTCCTGGGTTTTTATTTTTCTGTATGAAGTTGAAACTTGTCCTTTCAAGATCTGCAAAAAAATATAATTATAAATAAATACATAAATGCATCGAGAAATAAATGTTTTTATTTTGAATTGCATTTAACTGAATATGTAGATTTCTTTCCGCAGGATGACAACTTTACAATGTTAATCCCCTGTCCATGAGCATGAGAGACCTTTCCACCAATCATAACCTTCAATTTTCTTCTTACACTATTTAAAGTTATTGTGATACTTGCTTGAATATAAGTTGCACCAAGATATCTTGTATTATTTGAAGCTAATGTGAAAGATGCTGATGCCCTGATTTATTTCAGTCCATTTGTCATTTGTACATAAGAGAATTACTGAATATTTTGAGTTAATCTTATATCCAGCCACTTTGATTAAAATGTTTATTAGCTATAAGTGTTCCCTGATTTCCTTGTGGAATTTTAGGGTCCCTTATTCATACTATAATATTATCCACAAATAATACTACTTTTACTTCTTTTTTTCAAATATGTATCATCTTAGCTGTCTTCTTGCTCTTACTAAAAATTTAAATACTATATTGAGTAGATATGGAGAGAATAGGTAGTTATGTCTTGTTCTTGATTTTAGTGAGACTGCTCTGAGTTTCTCTCCATTTAATTCAATGTAATCTATAAATTTGTTATAAATTGTCATTATGTTGCATGTAAGTCCCTTGTGTCCCTAACCTCTCCAGAACATTTATCATGGAGGGTGTTGGATTTTCTCAAAGGATTCCTCTGTATCTGATGAGATGATGTGGTTGTTGCCTTCCATTTGTTCATACTGTGGATTACATTTATTAATTTTTTGTATTTTGATTGATCCCTCAGTCTCTGGGATGAAGGTTATATGCTCAAGGTAGATGATCTTTTAAATATGTTCTTGGATTTTTAAAAATATATTTTATTGAGTATTTTTACATCTCTGCATTATAAAACATAGATAATGATTCCTTCATTATTAAGTCTTTGTATGGTTTGTGTATCAGGGCAACTGTAGCCTCATAAAATAAGTTAAACAATGTTCCTTCTGTTCTCCTTTGTGGATATGGAGCTTTAACACTTCTTTGTGTACATGGTAGAATTCTATAGTAAAACTATCTGGTCCTGAGTTTTTTCCCTTGGGAGACTCTTAATGACTGTTTCTATTTCTTTAGAAGTTATAGCTATATTTAAATTGTTCACCTGATTTTGACTAAATTTTGGTAAATAGTACCTATGAGGAAAAATATCTATTTCCTTTAGATTTTTTAATTTGAGTACAGGTTCTGGAAGTATATTCATGGATAACACCTAATTTTGTGACCTGTAACCAAACTCTTCTACATATACACATGCATTATAAATCTGATTCTACAAATAAAAAAGAGAACATTGTATTTGTCTATTCACATCCATTTTCCAGCAAATTTCAGTTTTATTTCTTCTGAATAAAATTTGTCATGAATATGTACATTTTCTATTGATATATGTAGATATTAGTTCCTTGCTATTATGAATAGTATATAAATAAATAGATGTGCAACCATGTCTATATTAAGGTATCAGTCAGTTGCATATTCATTCAAATAGGATATATGGATCACATGGAAATTATACTTTTAGATCTTGAGAATTGTCTGATTTAACATTCAAAATAGTTACTATTGTTTAGGATACAACTTACAATAAATAGGAATATCCTTTTTCCCACATTCAGGAGAACATTTGTTTTCTAGGTGACAATCACTATTCCTGGGTAAACTAGAATATGAAATTAGTCTAAATTTGAATTTGTGTGTGTGTGTGTGTGTGTGTGTGTGTGTGTGTGTGTGTGTCGCTAAGGCTGTAAAAGAGATGAAAACATTTATTTATCATTTATCTTGTTTTATAAATGTCCTCTTCTTTTATCCATCTACTTAAATAGGAGAGTTGCCATTTTATCACGTAATTATATTTTATATGTTCTAGATATTATTCATTTCCCCCTTCTCTGAACTTAGAAGGCATAGAATGCTTTTTTTCTTTTTGATGACTATTTTACTCACTATTGTGTTACTAGTTATCAATTTTTAAAAGAAGAATGCAGTGTTTAAGAAAACCTGCATTACCCATTGAAATATATGAAACCTTAAAAATATAGGAATTAGCTGGCTCATTTTAATCAGAAAAAAAGCAAAATTTAAATTTCACTGCTTTAAATATAGAACGGTTTGTATTTTGTGAATTATTTTCTTGAGACAGAGAATTGATCTCTAGTCCAGATTCGTCTGCCATGTGAGTATTCTGCTTCTCTGAAATCTTAGGCTTATATGACTATTTCTGGGGTCAAATGGAATAGACAATTCTACCAATATAACATGGATGTGACATTTTTTCTTTTTTTTTCTTTTTTAAATTTCTTACTGGATATTTTATCTATTTACATTTCAAATGTTATCCTTTCTCCCCACCCCACACCCATACTCCCTCTGCCCCCTTACCCCTGCTTCTATGAAGATGTTCCCATACTCACATACCTCCTCAACTTCAACACCCAGGAATTTCCCTGCACTGGGGAAAGGAGCCTTCACAGGACCAAGGGCTTCTCTTCTTTTATTTATTTATTTATTTATTTATTTATTTATTTATTTATTTATTAACTTGAATATTTCTTATATACATTTCGAGTGTTATTCCCTTTCCCGGTTTCCGGGCAAACATCCCCCTCCCCCCTCCCCTTCCTTATGGTTGTTCCCTCCTCACCCTCCCCCCATTGCCGCCCTCCCCCCAACAGTCTAGTTCACTGGGGGTTCAGTATTAGCAGGACCCAGGGCTTCCCCTTCCACTGGTGCTCTTACTAGGATATTCATTGCTACCTACGAAGTCAGAGTCCAGGGTCAGTCCATGTATAGTCTTTGGGTAGTGGCTTAGTCCCTGGAAGCTCTGGTTGCTTGGCATTGTTGTACATATGGGGTCTCGAGCCCCTTCAAGCTCTTCCAGTTCTTTCCCTTCTTATTGATGCCAGACAAAGCCACCCTCTGCTACATGTGCTCTAGAGCCATGGTTCCCTCCATGTGTACTCTTTAGTTTGTGCTTTAGTTCCTGGTAGCTCTGGAGGGTCTGGTTGGTTGATATTGTTGTTCCTTCTATGGAGTTGCAAATCCTTACTTCTCCTTTAGTCCTTTCTCTAACTCCTCCATTGGGGTCCCCTGCTCAATCTGATGGTTACCTGCAAGCACCCTCATCTGTATCCATAAGGCTCTGACAGAGTCTATCAGGAGACATCCATATCAGGCTCCTATCAGCAAGCACTTCTTGGCATCAGCAAGATTGATTGGGTTTGGTGCCTGCATAAGGATGGATCCCCAGGTGGGGAAGTTTCTGAATGACTTTTCCTTCAGTCCCTGCTTCACTCTTTGACCCAGTGTTTCCTCCCATGAGGATATTGTTCCCCATTCTAAGAAGGACTGATGCATCCACAGTTTGGTCTTCCTTCTTGAGCTTCATATGGTCTGTGATTTGTTTCTTGGGTATTCCAAGCTTTTTGGGCTAATATCCACTTATCAGTGAGTGCATACCATGTGTGTTCTTTTGTGATTGGGTTACCTCACTCAAGATGATTTTTCTAGTTTCATCCATTTGCCTAAGAATTTCATGAAGTCATTGTTTTCAATAGCTGATTAGTACTCCATTGTGTAAATGTACTACATCTTCTGTATCTATTCCTCTGTTAAAGGACATCGGGGTTCTTTCCAGCTTCTGGCTATTATAAATAAGGCTGCTATGAACATAGTAGAGCATGTGTCTTTGTTATATGTTGGAGCATCATTTGCGTATATGCCCAAGAGAGGTAGAGCTGGGTCCTCAGGTAGTTCAATGTCCAATTATCAGAGGAACCATCAGACTTATTTCCAGAATGGATGTATCAGCTTGCAAGCCCACCAACAGTGGAAGAGTGTTCCTCTTTCTCCATATCCTTGCCAGCCTCTGCTGTCTCCTGAGTATTGATCTTAGCCATTCTGACAAGTATGAAATGGAATCTCAGGGTTGCTTTGATTTGCATTTCCCTGATGACTAAGGATGTTAAACATTTGTTTAGGTGCTTCTCAGATATTCGGTATTCCTCAGTTGAGAATTCCTTGTTTGGCCCTGTAACCCAATTTAAAATAGGATTATTTGGTTCTCTGAAGTCTAACTTCTTGAGTTCTTTGTATACATTAGATATTAGCCATCTTTCGGATGTAGGATTGGTAAAGGTATTTTCCCAATTTGTTGGCTGCCATTTTGTCCTATTGACAATGTCCTTCTTTTAATAGAATCTTTGCAATTTAATGAGGTCCCATTTCTTGATCTTACAGTTCTGATATTCCATACAGTTTTTATAACTATTGCTCTGTAATACATCTTGAGGTCAGGAATGGTGAGTCCCTCAGAAATTCTTTTATTATTGAGGGTAGTTTTCGCTATCTTGGGGTTTTTGTTATTCCAAATGAATTTGCAAATTGCTCTTTCTAACTCCATGAAGAATTGAGCTGGAATTTTGAAGGGGATTGCATTGAATCTGTAGATTGCTTTCAGGAATATGGTCATTTTACTATATTAATCCTGCCAATCCATGAGCATGAGAGATCTTTCTCACTTCTGAGAAATTCTTCAATTTCTTTCTTCAGAGACTTGAAGTTTTTTGTCCCACAGATCTTTCACTTGTTTCTTTAGAGTCACACCTAATAATACAATAATTTTGTATTTTTTTTACTATTGTGAAGGATGTCATTTCTCTCATTTCTTTCTCAGCCTGATTATCCATTAAGTAGAGGAAGGCTACTGATTTTTTTGAATAAATTTTATATTCAGTCAAATATATTGCTGAAGTTCTTTATCAGGTTTCAGAGTTCTCTTGTGGAATTTTTGGGATCACTTAAGTATACTCTCATGACATCTGCAAATAGTGATATTTTGACTTCTTTCTTTCCAATTTGTATCCCTTGACTTCCTTTTATTGTCTGATAGCTTGGGCAAGGACTTCAAGTACTATATTGAATAAGTAGGGAGAGGAGTGGGCACCCTTGTCTAGTCCCTGATTTTAGTGGGATTGCTTCAAGTTTCTCTCCATTTAGTTTAATATTAGCTACTGGCTTACTGTATATGGCTTTTACTATGTTTAGGTATGGGCCTTGAATTCCTGTTCTTTCCAGGACTTTTATCCTGAAGCGATGTTGAATTTTGTGAAATGCTTTCTCAGCATCTAATGAGATGATCGTGTGACTTTTTTTCTTTTAATTTGTTTATTTAATGGATTACATTGATGGATTTCTATATATGGAATCATCCCTGCATCCCTGGGATGAAGTCTACTTGACCATGGTGAATGATTGTTTTGATGTGTTCTTGGATTTGGTTTGTGAGAATTTTATTGAGTATTTTTGCATTGATACTTATAAGGGAAATTGGGCTGAAGTTCTCTTTTTTTGTTGTGTTTGTGGTTTAGGAATACACATAATTGTGGCTTCATAGAACCCATTGGGTGGTGTTCCTTCTGTTTCTATTTTGGGGAATACTTTGAAGAGGATTGGCATTAGATGTTTGAAGATCTGATAGATTTCTCAGCTTTTTTGGTTGGGAGATTTTTATGACTGCTTCTATTTCTTTAGGGGTTATGAGACTGTTTGGATGGTTTATCTGATCCTGATTTAACTTTGGTATTTGGTATCTGTCTAGATAATTGTCCATGATATCCAGATTTTTCAGTTTTGTTGAGTAAAGGCTTTTGTAGTAGAATCTGATGATTCTTTTTTTTTTTTATTTCTTCCGTTTCTGTTGTTATGTCTCCCTTTTCATTTCTGATTTTGTTAATTTGGATACTCTCTCTCCCTCTGGTTAGTATAGCTATGGGTTTAATCTATCTTGTTAATTTTCTCAAAGAACTAGCTCCTAGTTTTGTTGATTCTTTGTGTAGTTCTTTTTGTTTCTACTTTGATTTCAGCTTTGAGGTTGATTATTTCCTGCCATCTACTCCTCTTGGGTGTATTTGCTTCTTTTTTTTTCCTACAGCTTTCAGGTGCGTTGTCAAGCTGTTAGTGTATGTTCTCTCCTGTTTCTTCTTGAAGGCAGTCAAAGCTGTGAGTTTTCCTCTTAGCCCTGCTTTCATTGTGTCCCATAAGTTTGGGTATGTGGTGCCTTCATTTTCATTAAATTCCAAAGAGTCTTTCTTAATTTCGTCTTTGAGGAATTTATCATTGTGTATAGTGTTGTTCAGCTTCCAGGTGTATGTGGGCTTTTTGTTGTCATTGTTGTTGTTGTTGTTGTTATGGTTGTTGAAGACCAGCCTTAGTCCACAGCGATCTGATAGGATGCATGGGATTATTTCGATTTTTTTGTATCTGTTGAAGACATGATTTTTTTATAAGTATGATTTTTTTATGTATGTAAAAGCACAACTACATTTTGAAAGTCATGTGACCTATACATGTCAGTTCATTCCAGAAAAATATTGTGCTTGATAGAAACCCATGATCTTTAAATCAGATTAGAATGTCAAGATTTCTTTTATTTTTCCACATTTACCACCCACGGGTAAATTAGGTTATGATATTTGAACTTGATATCGGCCATAAATTTCTTTAATTCTTGCCACTGAACATATTTACAGAAAAGTCACCTAATCTTTTATTTAAATACATAGCTATATTTATTGTATGTTTTATTTATTTCTTTAAAATTGTTATAAATTTGGCCTATTGAATAGAGTTTTTAGGTACAGTGTTTATTTATCACATTCTTTCTTTCTAAAAGACATTTCTTAATGTTTGTTCAATTGTAGCCTTGGATCCACTGTGCAATTCTCCTGTGATGAAGATTATGTTCTACAGGGAGCAAAAAGTATTACTTGTCAACGGATAGCTGAAGTGTTTGCTGCTTGGAGTGACCACAGGCCTGTATGTAAAGGTAAAGAAAAGTATTACAATAAAATATTCTCTGAAGTTACTGTGATACTCATGTTTTTTTTATTTACTCAGCATTAAAAATAAAATTTTAATGTATATTCTTTAAATTATTATTTATCCTTGTGTTTTTAAGAATTTTAGAGAAGCTCTGCTTTTAATATAAAGAGTTTCCAAATTGATAATCATATAGATTACAACTAAATCTGAAAGCATGTAATATGAAGTATTAGAAATTGTCTTTGGTCTTTGAAAATCCTTCAATTAATTTTCCTATGTATGTGAGAGTGA